>NW_022196912.1:119312654-119367532 GCF_008632895.1 Mastomys coucha | reverse complement strand
TTTTTACTTTTTGCTAGGTTATTTGAAATATGGAAAACACCTTATAGATTTCATTTCTGTGCTGTGTTCAGGTCCGGAACCCTGAGGTGGCAGTGAGCGGCAGCATCTCAGTTACTCACACCACAGGCAGCACTTAGTGCGCAGAGTTAGGCTGGCCTGCGGGCTCAGGGAATGGCCGAGTTAAGGGCCTGATTGGCACTATTGGCTCGCTGACTTTCCAGTGATCCCTCTGCAAGTCGCTGTTACCAAATACATCCGTGACCAGTGGTCTGTCTGCTAACACATCCTATCCCATGGGGAAGAGAGGAGTGGGAGGGCTGAGGCAGTAATGGTGGGTGGGCTTCTCTGAGATGGTTTGCTGTTGTAACCAAGAGCATTCACTCTGTTGGGCAAGATCATGCAGCCAGGTTTTGGAAGGCAGCTCATTATATTGGCTGTATACTGATAGCTCATTGGCTGTTTGCTATCAGTCTATAGTTTAAATTTCACCCCCAGCATTCCTAGTGTTGGTATATTGGCATCTTCCCACAAGCACTAATTTCAAAAATTCTCACCAAAATATGCCACTATATGTTATTCTTACAATGATGAATAGGCTCAGAGAACTGACCATCCACACTTGCATCCCATGTGGTGTTAGGAGCAGGGGCTAGGCCTGACTCTGCTCACATTGAATGGGGGCAGTCTTCTTGCCTTTTCTGACTACTTTTTGTTTAAGTCTGAAGGTCAGTTTTATTATTTTGTCCTCTGTATGGGAATATGTAAACATATTTTTCTAAGGTTAAACATTTAATAAACCAAGGAAAACTGGGCAGTGGTGGCGCACGCCTTTAATCCCAGCACTTGGGAGGCAGAGGCAGGTGGATTTCTGAGTTCAAGGCCAGCCTGGTCTATAGAGTGAGTTCCAGGACAGCCAAGGCTACACAGAGAAACCCTATCTTGAAAAACCAAAAAATAAAATAAAAAATAAAAATAAATAAATAAACCAAGGAAAATTTTTGTTGACAATATTTAAATACATTTAAACACAATAGAGAACATTTAAATAAATATTTAACAAACTAAAAGGATTTTGTGACAACAGTTAAAAACAAAGAAAATTTATCTGTTTGGTTGTGATTTTAAGACAAGGGGAACTAAAGGGCATCCTTTGTTATTAAGAGCATAAGGTGTGCTTATGATTTATGTTTTGTTTTTGTTTTTATTTTTAATAAATTAGGTCTAATTTCAGGATCAGTCATTTGAATGTAAATAATTCCTTTTGTTCCCCCAGAGAATTCAGATTCACAGCAGAAGTTCCTATTCGGCTTGACTATCACGGCAAACATGTGTCAATGGATCAGGTTGGGAACTTTGCATGAATGTATAGTACAAAGTTATGCTTTAAAAGTTACATTTATTTATTGTAGAATGCATGAGGCAGGGAGCGCTTATGTGGAGGACAGAATGAATTTATTTATTGTAGACTACATGAAGCAGGGAGCACTTATATGGATACAGAGTGAGAGCCAATTCTCTCTTCCACTGTTTAGGGCCTGGGGATTGAATTCAGGTCGTCAGGCTTGGTGCCAGGCACCTTTGTCCTCTGAGCTATCTCTCTCTCTTTCTCTCTCTCTCAGTGATTCAGTAAAAAAAAAAAAAAAAAAAAAAAAAAAATGAACTTGGTGCCATTATAGTTTATATATGTGCATGTGTGTTTTGACATGAAGTACAATACCTTTACTTGCTTTTAAAGTAAATACTAAGTGCTGTGAGTGAAATTTCATACATATTGATCATTAACTAATATAATGGGTTATACCATATAAAATACATTTTTTCTGTAAATATTTTAAGTGTTTATCTTCATGTTGCTTAAACTTCCCCTAGTAACGGACGGCTATGTTAAATGTGGAGTCTCTCCATGGTTTATGGACTGATTGGCCATTCTTCCTGTTTCAGGGTACATTGGCTGGGATTTTGATTGGCCTGGCCCAGTTGAACTGTTCAGAGCTAAAGCTGAAGAGGCTCTTCTATCGGCATGGGTGAGTGGACGGACCTGCTGAGGCAGGAAGGTGAGGGCACTGGAGCTAGGGTAGAGATGAGTGGAGTTTCTCATAGGCAGGAAGACTTGCTTGTGAGTCAGTGGGAAGCTCAGCCTGGAGCACCGTGCTGCTTGGGGCTGCTGGTGTTTGCTCTGAGGGAGTAGAAAATTGGAACAGAGTGCTATTCCTTGAGAGAGTCTGCAATTCAGGATATTTTATGATGACTTACTGAAGTGTAAATTAACTTATTCAGAATGCAGGTACACAGATTTGGTTGTGGTTGGTCGGGCTAGCCTGTGCTGAGCCATGAACGATCGAGGGATAAGCACAGTGGGAGACAGTCATGTGCACCCAGCTGTCTTCTGACTGACTCATACAAAGATTTAGATTGAGAAATTAGTAGCTGATTTCTATTTCTCTGTGATGTAGAAACAGCCATTTTTGGAGGTCTGTATGTAGTACTTGTAATATGTAGTTTCTAGTCAGGGAAGGCCCTGACTTACGGATGCACCTTTATTTCTTCTTTGCACTGACGGTCATTTGCTCTAGTTTGCTAGGTATTGACAAATTGTTCTCATATGCAATCACGGAATGGCTCAGTGACATTAAGAAGAACCAGCTACCAGGACTCCTGGGAGGTGTTGGCCCTATGCATTCACTAGTCCAATTAGGTGGGTTGCCTTGAGAGTCTACGTGAAGAACAGTTTTCTATGAAGCCTACATGCATACTAACATGCACATAAAACTTAGCTTCTAGCTTCCTGGTCAGAACCTCCATCAGGGTTAGACTGTGTTTGTGCGTGTACCTGCGTGAGTGTGGGTGTGAGTGTGCGTGTGCGCGTGTGTGTGTGTGTGTGTGTGTGTTTAAGTAATTTTCTTAATGGTTTTCTATTGCAATGAAAATATTCTAGATATACCTGGGTTAGAAATATTAGAGTTTACCCACCCTCCTACCTCCAACTTTTTTTTTTTAACTTTTTGAAATGAATATTAGAACACACTCAATCACACATATGGCTCAGCCTGTATTTCTGTTGGGAAGCCTGGCTCTAGGGACCTCGGTGAGCATGAGATGAGGAGCCACAGGGTTAGACTCTTTTCACCCACACTTCTCATTGTGGTTCCGTGTCTAGTGCAAGGCCTGAAGGACTTGGTATGGCTGCCCATTGAGCAATACCGGAAGGATGGCCGCATCGTCAGAGGCTTCCAGAGAGGCGCTGCTTCCTTCGGTACCTCAACTGCAATGGCTGCCCTAGAACTCACAAACAGAATGGTCCAAACCATACAGGTACTACTCCTGGCCTGCATCATCTGGACTGATGCATGTCCTGGACAGCAACTGGGCTGCTTCATCTGGACAGATGTGTGCCCTGGACAGCAACTGGGCTCCGTTTTCAAACAGTACCATAGGATGTGTGAAACGTTGTGGGTAGACATCATTTGTAATCACTTACTATCATACTTAGTTTGGTTTTGGTTTTGAGACAAAGTCTTGCTCTATAGCCCAGGCTATCCTCATACTTTTGGTCTTTAGCCTCCCAGATATTCAGGTGTACACAGGTGTGCACCACCATGCCCTGCTTGGTGCTTGGTCGTTCCTTAGATATCTAGTACTCAGCACTTCAGTAACAGAGTGCTAGGATACACGCTAAGTCTGTATGCATAGTTTAAGAAAATAACCACTGAATTATCAGGGGATTTATTTCACTGAGCTGTGTAAAAGGGTCAGAGCTAAGCTGAAGAGCATGTAATGGAGCTAACAAAAGTGTTGAAATTGCTCTATGAAGTATTAAGCATTGCAGAGTAACATGGGCATTCTGGGTAATAAGAGGGAGGGGCTGAGTATGTCATCACAATCCAGACACCTGTTTCTAGCTTAACTTCCCTGTTCACAGTAGGGAAGTCCTAAGCTCTTGTTCTGAGTGTTGAAGCAGAGGCACCTTCTCTCTCTGTGGGGCTCTCTTTTCCGCTCCCCAACCCCCGCAGGAGAACCCTTCCCTCCACACTTGGGGCCCAGCTCCCACTCTGTCTCCTAATCGATTTTTTCCTTCTGTCAAAATGACCCAGGCAGCTGCAGAGACTGCGTATGACATGGTGTCTCCGAGTACCCTCTCCCTTGAGCCCAAGAAGGCAAAGAGATTTCCTCATCACCGGTTAGCCCACCAGCCCGTAGACCTGAGGGAAGGTGTGGCCAAGGCTTACAGCGTTGTAAAAGAGGTATGTAGACTTCAGCTGACAAGTCAGGACTGGCTTGCATGCATTTCTGTTGTCTTAGTTAGGTGGTGGAATCTCATGACCAAAAGCAACTTGGGGAGGTTTTGGAAGGCTTTATTTCAGCTTACAGTTCCACATTGCAGTCCATCAGTGAGGGAAGTCGGCAGAACTCAAACCTGGCAGTTACCTGGAGGCAGGAGCTGAGGCAGAGGCCACACTGCTTACCAGCTTGCTCCTCCCAGCTGGCTCAGCCTGCCTTTTTAAATATTAAGGGTCACCTGCCCAGGGGTGACATTATCACATCAGTCACTTAAGAAAATGCTCCATGGGCTTGCCAGCAGTCCAGTCTGGTGGGAACATTTTCTCAGTTGATGCTCTCTTCCCAAATGACTGTAACCCATATCAAATTGACATAAAACTCAGCCAGCACACCTGATTCCCCCTGCAGAGTATTCACTGACCTTATCATGTTGGAGGAATCCATGGGAGTGGAATGTAAGCTGCTAGTAGCAGCATGTGACTGGGATGTGAGAATAGGAGAAAGCCAGGTAGTGGGCTGCGTGCAGTGGTGTGCAGGGGAGCGAAGACAGCCAGCACTCACTGCTGGGTTCAGTGCTTACTCGTGCTTACCTTAGCTTTGCTTAGCCCTGCCCCCCGTCCCCAGGCTGCCACTAGTGTGAAGGTGTCACAGCCTTTCTGGACAGGTTTGTACAGTTAGATTGTGCAAGTATTCCAAGCAGAACACAGAAGTGTTTGTATACACGTGTGTCCTGTAACCCATCTTTCAAGGTCCATCTATAAACACATAGTGCCATTTACACGGCCTCACAGTATTTGTTATAGGAATATGTCACTCATCTTTTCCTAATGGTGGGCATTTAGTTTCTGTTTTGTTCCCTGTGTGACTCTGAAATGGGGAATGTCTTCTAGCTGTGTCTGAGTTCCTATATGCAAGAAGTCCCCTAAGATGGGATTGTTGAGCAATATTACGGGAACCTCCACATTAGTGTTTTACATTTATTTACTTTTCTGTTTACTTTGTGGGGTCACATACCACAGTGTTCATGTGGAAGTCAAAGGAGCAGTGTGTAGAGTCAGTTCTCTCAGGTCTAGGCTTGGCGGCAGGGGCACTGTGTTGCCGTCTTCCAGCTCTCTTGGTGAGGCCTGGTGCTCCCTGAGTATCAGGCACTCCCTTTCTTTTGCCTTCTTACTGCGAGGACACAGTGAAGCTTGTGTCATTCTATGTAGGATTCATCTCCTGCATAGATTAGGTGTGTTTCTAACCATAATCTGACAACAGTAAGGAGATACAGCAGTCCTCATGGCACAGAAATAGCCTTTGGTTCCCAGAGAATTAGGTCTGAAGTTTTTTCTCTATTCCATCTCATAATCCCAGTACCAAGGTTACAGACAAACACTTGACGCCACCTTTATGTGTGTGTTGGGATCCAAATTCCTCAGTCCTCATGCTTATGTGGCCTTGGTAAAGAGACTTTATCTCTTTATCAAGCAGGAAGTGTTTATTTTAGCTCACAGTCAGGGCACGGTGTGCCATGTTGGGCAAGTCAAGGCAGCAGGAGCTTGAAGCAGCTGGAGACTGCTTCCACAGTCAGGAGAGTGCACTGCTGCTAGTACGCAGGCAGCTCGCTTCCCACTCTGTACGGTTGAAGATCCCTTGCCCAGGGAATGGTCTCATCCACAGTAGCAGTGGCTCTTCCTTCATCAGTTCAGGTAATCAAGATAATCCCCACAGAGGCCTTCTCTAATCCTGACAGTCCTTCCTTGAGTCTCCCTTCCCAGGTGATTCTTGACCCTGCCAACTTGACAGTTGAAATCAGCCGTTAACCTGATCCAGCTCTCCGGCTTCGTAGGTCTCTCTGAACACCCCATCTCCATTTAGTCCTGTTGGACCTGTGTCTGTCCGGTGCTACTGTTTGTCTGTCTGTGTGCTAGCCTGTCAGATGGACAGCTGGGTTCTGGGTTAGGACCTCAGACTGTCTCTTCTGTACTCATCGTCACAGAAGCTGTCACAGTGGACCCATGCTTCAGTCTCACAGATTCAGTGACAGTAAATGACACAGATCCAGAACTCTAAAGTTTGACCGCTGTCACTGCCACCCTGTGTACACTCAGCCTAAAGCTTGGCAGCTGTGACAAAGGTGGAATGCACTGAAGCTGGGGTTTGGACTCCCATCTCATGGTCTCAGAATTGTCTTTGTAAGCCAATAAAGTGTTCGATTTGGCTTCTTAGTTGAATATTGTATGGTTCTTTTCTAATCCACGGCTGGTAATTGCTGAGAGAGTACTATATTCCTGGGGCTTTCCTGTGCTGCATCAGACAGTCCTCTCTGTGGTCCTCTATCAAGAGCACACACTCAGGAAACCCTGTTTACAGCATTGTATTTAGCTAGAGGAAGTAATTGAGGCAAAAGTTGCTTTTAGGCCAGGATGTGTTTCTGTGGGCTTCCTCACTTGAACTAATTCAGCTACATTTTCTACACACAAGTATCACAGAGAAATGCTAAGTCATGGTGCGGGCCACTTTCCTGAGCAGTTGGAATCATGTCTGAATGGCTGTGTGAGGGTGACAGGGTGTTTTTCTTGTTTCTGTGTTGATCTAGGTGGAGACATGTTGGTTGGCTGTATAGTGAGGGAGGGCACCTTAGCTTCTGACCTGAGCCTTCTTCCTTTTTTCTGCCTTCTCACCTCTGCAGGGAATCACAGATACAGCCCAGACCATCTATGAAACAGCGGCTCGAGAGCACGAGAGCAGAGGGGTCACTGGTGCTGTGGGTGAAGTCCTACGGCAGATTCCACCGGCAGTGGTCAAACCCCTAATTGTAGCCACTGAAGCGACATCAAACGTATTAGGTGGCATGAGAAACCAAATTAGACCAGATGTTCGGCAGGATGAATCACAGAAATGGCGCCACGGAGAGGACTGATCTTGCAGTGTGACTGCACACACTGTGTGAAGCTGAGGGCAGGGGCCTAGTGACAGCTTCATAGGAAACTAGTTCAATTTATGTGCTCATCTCAGGAACAAAAGCAGTTCTTAGTAAAATAATTTAATGTCAAAACAACACACAGCCAAAAACTTGTGACATTTTAGGCCCTGGCACTTGCCTGAAGGAGTGTCTGGTGGCTAGTGTCACAGTCACTAGAGATTTGCTGCCATGTTGAATGCTTGCTTTCATTAAAGTGACTATAATTGTATTTGTTATGGACAAGAGCTCATTGGGAATGTGTTTGTAAACAGTGTTGAGTGCTTAAAGAAAGGGGAGCACTCTTGAGGCACTGGGGAACACTCGTCATAGTTCTAGGGAGTTGATTTTTCAGCTCACAATGATAGAACCACCGGGAAAGCAGAGCAGCTAGGGCTCCAGTGTCAGGGAGAGTAAGGCCTCTCCTCCTTCAGGGCTGCTGCTCGGTCACCTGGAGAAAGAGAGTGTCACCAATGAAATAAAGTGCTGTGTTGCACTCTATCTTCTGTGTGCGTGCCTGTCTGTGTGTGTGTGTGTGTGTGCGCGCGCACGCGCGTGTGCAATATGACACAAGTTATGCTGTGTTCTTTGTGTCATTTATAAGGTTATGTAAATACGATGTGAAGTGAAGATGTCTCGGAGTTTTTGATAAGGGAAGGTGACCCTAGTGTAAGTTTCTGTATCCTAAATGCAAGTGAGAATGTGAGCTCTGTTGTGGACTGGGCCCACACATGCTTATGTGTCCATTGTTTAGTACTCAGTGCAGACTGTAGTGTCAAGGACATTGGAGGGGCTTTATTCTTAGAACGATAAATAAATATACTCCAAGTATATTCTAGTCGACTAATTCAAAGTACCATTTTTACTTGGTTAATAATGTACATTTTGATAACCTGTTGGGAATGAATAAAGTATTTTTATTTAAAGGTAAGATTATTGTATACATCCATGAACGTTTGTTTTTCTGAAAGCATATTCGCTGATGTAGTGTTCTGATTGACCGAAGGACTTGTGGAGATACCTCGGAGCTGATTGCTGTCATTGTCACTCACTGAGGAGGAGGGGTAACTGTGTAATCTCTGCCTAGAGAGTAGTCCAACAAAATGGACCTGGGCCTTTGCGTTCATTGCTGTGCAGAGCTGCATGATCTTGATTTCTAAGTGTTGGTGGCTCTCAGGGATGCTGGATACCACAGTGGCATTCAGTTTGTGCATAAGAAAGGAAGTCAGTTTCACCCTCTAAGAACTCTGAACAAGGAGCCAGGCCATCCTCCACTCCAGCCACAGCCACAGCCACAGCCACAGCCCCTACCTCTAGAGCTGGTTTAAAAACAAAAAAACAAAAAAAAAAAAAACAAAAAACAATCTTGTAGACATTTACATAGGCTTGATTTCCTTTTGTTGACAGGAAGCTTGAAAAGCTATCTTGGAGTGGGCCTCTTGGAACTGCTGGCTCATCTGTCCTCGTTAACCTGGAGCCCGTGTCTGATATGGCCCTGAGCAGACACTACAGGTAGTAGTGGCGTTTGTTGCCATGGCTGACTAGCCTGTACCTGCCCCTCTAACGGAGCAGGCAGTGTGTCACCTGTCACATTTGGGCAGGCTTTACCCTGTACCTCTTTCCTCCTTGGTTACATTTAAGGTCATTGTACAGGGGAGTATGGTGCCCTTTGCCCTCGAGCAGCGTACTGTTCTTCTTGAGGCGCCATCTCCTCCTCTACCCTGTCCAAGCTGGTGACTCGGTCTCTAGGTCTTTGTGCATTGTCGAGGCACTAGTGAGGACCTGTCTGCATTTGAATGCTTCTAAGTTCCATATCAGCTGTGTTTTCTTTTAAAAGGTGTCTGCTCAGACTATGGTGTTGTGATGTAGTATGTTGGTTGTGTCCTTGGCTGGCCTTGTCTGCAGTCACCAAGCAAATGACTTCACTTAGCCAAGACACCTCATCTTACTTAGCCTCGGGGTCCCCTCTGTAAGTGAAGAGGTTTCTTGGGACAAGGCTTGTGGGAATTTCTGAGCAATTAGGTCACAGTGACATGTAAACAAAAAGTACTCAGACCTGCGATGTCAGTCTGGTGGGCACCATCACATGGACACTGGCCATGCCATGCCGTAGCAGCTGTGGGCTACTCCAGGTCTTTCCTCTCAGAGTGACACCTTCAAGGTCTGGCACCATGTTGCATGGTTGAATTGGGCTGATAATTCTGACTGGAGTAGGTTGCACATGTACGCCTATTGCCATTGAGATCCATAGAGAGCTCTCCCCACTGAAGTCAGGGGAGCTGGCTTATTCATGATCACTCCGATGTTCCGACTCTGACTGTATCACTGATGGCAACAGAAACCACAGCGATGGGATTGCCAAATGGGACTGACTTGGAACCTCTACTTTTTTCTTCCTGTCTGTTCTCAAACCCTTTTACTCTGAGCAGGCATACATAGACATCATAGCAGCAGGCTTTCATTTTAATGGACTATTTCTCTGTACCCGTCTGCTTCACCTCTACCTGTATTGAATACAGTTCCTCAGATGCCAGGGTTCTGGGGACAGTGGGAATGCTCCTCTCCTGCCTCCCTTCAAACGCCATTGGGAATGTAGAGGTTAAAGCCCCTCACAAGGACTGAGTGAGATTGAAAACTCACAGGGTGACACTGTCTGCAGCGGGTGGACCACTGACATAAAAGTAATTAAATCCACTGTTCGCACTTAGGCTAAAAAGAAAGATTCTTTGTATAGTGTAGAGATGTGTGTTGAAAATGAAGCTTTTTTTTCAATCAGGAAATTTTAGTTTTGTTTACAGGAAGGTCCAGTCACTATTTTTGTAAGAACACGAGTATGTTACTTGTCAGCTTTTGTGTGGACATTTTCAGGGTAGGTGTCTTTGTGGGGGAAATCGTTGAGTCTTCCTTAGCATTCAGGTTTTCAATCTCACCAGTTCCTGTAGACATAGGGCTCAGATGTCAGCCGCCTCTGACCAGCACTGGGGCTGGGCAGGTTATTCACTTCAGCATCAGAGAGCTGCCTGGGCTGCAGCTGAGATGTGAGCTTCTTGGCAGCTGCTTCCTCTCTGGGGTGCCCCTCCCTTCACTGACGCTTACTTGCCAGTCCCACATCCACTCTGGTTAGAATTGTCCGGCCATGTTTGTCTAGCCGCTCGGCACACTGGGCTGCTCACTTCTTCATGGAGTTTTTAGGCTCCCACTTGAGTTTTTCTGTGAGTCCTTCTCACCTGTCTCACCACAGAGACAGTTCTCTCTGCTGAGTGTCCTGACTTCCCTCAAAATGGCAACTCTGAATGTAAATAAGAATATTCCTCTGTATAAGTATTTTTGTGATGAATGTAACTTGTTAGTGTGACTATTTAAAATATGACATTAAGAATACTTGTGAAAAAATTAAAATATCACCTCTTCGTTTTTGCTTTAAATTTAAGTATTGTCTGTTGCTAGAGCCATTCCCTAAGCCTGCCTCAGCCGCCTTTTCGGGTGGGGAGACTCACATGCATACTTCATCCTGGCACCTCCTGTCTAATGTTTATGCCACCGGTTTCTGAGCTGTCTCCTACTATCACTCCCACCTTGGTGGCATTACTGATGATTTTATTCATCAGTAATGATGAATAAAAATGCACTAAAGGAATTTCAGTGCGGTCTTTGGGCAGACACATTTTGTAGCGTTGGGCTGAGGGATATAGATAAGTGCTTGGTAAATCTGTGTGGAGGAGCATGCAAAACACTTGAAAATTACACTTAAAAGGAGTCTTGCAGAGGCAACTCACAGGACACTCAAGAAAGAAGAAAGGGGGCCTGGCCTGTGTGAGATACACACGTCAGCCAGGCTTTTCAGTGTGCTCTCTGCATAGGAACCTGTTTGCCAGCGCAGAGACATTGCCTCATGGGATTCCCTACACCCCTTGCTTTCTTCAGTTGCTCTGTGTGTGTGTGTGTGTGTGTGTGCGCGTGTGCGTGTGCGCGTGCGCATGTGCAATGGAGCATGGGTGAGGGTTTTTCTCTCCCTCCACCCCAGCAACCATTAACTGTCAATAGCTCCTCAGAGAAGAACAGGGCCCTGGGCCCCTCCACTCTGCCATGACAAGGCGTTGATGGGCCAGTCATGGGCAGATCTTGTGCAGTTAGTCCTAGCCGCTGGGAGTTTAGGAGTGCAAAGGCTAGGTCCTGCCCAGAAATCAGCTTTGCACACGCTCTCCCCACTCCCTCCCACTCTTAGGCTCTTTCAGCCTTCCTGGTGATGTTCTCCGAGCATCAGAGGGGGTGATATAGATGTCCAACTAACGGCCGGACAGCCAACAGTGGATTATCATGCGTGTATGGACTAGGTACAAGCCCAGCTCCGAGCAAGCTGGCAGCAGTCATCTGTGGCCGGCTTTCTCCCTCCCGTACCTTTCCTGCCTCCTAGAATGCTGTCCCGCCACTGGGAGTGCCTCCAAATCTGCCTCTGCCCGAGTTTTTGAGATAAGGTCTCTCACTGAACCTGGAGCTTGCAAATTAGGTTTGGTAGCAGGGGACTGTCCTGTGCCCAGTCATTGACATGATTGTGGGGATCCAAACTCAAGACCACTTTACATGGCAACCACTTTACTCAATGAGCCGTTTCTCTAGCCCCTTTAAAGCATTTTACAGAGATGGAAAGATAATTCAAGGGAGACAGTCGCCTTGGTGTTTGACTTTGGAGCTGTTTGTAGGGTTTTTTGTTTGTTTTGTTGCTGAGATTTTATTTATTTTTATGTGTGTGATAGTACATGTTTGTATTCCATGTGGGTGCCTGATGCTAGCAGAGGTCAGAAGAAGGAGACAGACTCATGGAGCTGGAGTTACAGATGGTAGTGAGCAACCAGTGAGTGGTGGGAGCCAAACCAGGTCCTCTGGAAGAGTAGTAAGTGTTATTAGCCCCTGACCATCCCTCCAGCCCTGTGGGCTTGTGTTTGGAGATGAAGCCTTACCATGTTGCCCAGGGTCCCCCTTCCTCATTCTCTCAGTATCAAGCAAACTTAAAGATGTGCATCCTCAGGCTTGCCTGGAAACAGCCATTGTGGTCTTTGGAAGGCTCCGTTTGAAAAAGTGTACAGAGCAAGCTGCCTTCCTTGTCAGCAGAGGACACCCGTGCTCTCAACTGGAAATTGATCCCTTCCTTGCCAGCAGAGGGCGCCCGTGCTCTCAACTGGAAATTGATCCCTGATAAGATATGACCCTGTGCACTCAGAAAAGACTTCAGAAAAAATCCTGTCTATAATCATGCTTGTGCCTAAGTCGAGGTTTGTTTCAATTAAAATTTTTTAAAATGTTGCTCCAGCACACTGGATCAGTGGCCCTTGCTGCCGAAGCCTGGCAGCCCAAATTCAGGCATGCCTTCTCCTATCTCTTTTTATAAAAGATTTATTTATTCATTTAATGTATATGAGTACACTGTTGCTGTCTTCAGACACACCAGAAGAGGGCATCAGACCCCATTACAGATGGTTGTGAGCCACCATGTGGTTGCTGGGATTTGAACTCAGGACCTCTGGAAGAGCAGTCAGTGCTCTTAATGGCTGAGCTGTCTCTCAGCCTACCTTCTCTCATCTTGAGCTGGGCAGCGGATGAGGAAGGAGAAAGCCTAGGCAGTGACAGGTGGGGCTGCACTCCCTGGCAGGAGTGGGGTCTGAGAGAAGTACATGGCTGGCTAATCACTCCTCATCCTGTCATGACTGGCCTGGCCTCCCTTGCTTCAGTCATTTGCTTTGCAATTCAGTGCTCAGATCTGGTCTCATGTCTAAGGCCAACCACATGGTCCCGGAGGCCTCTGTTGAGGAACTGGAGTACACTAGCTGGGGTGGGGAGAAGAGGCCTCACGCCTATGAGACACTCTTCAGGTCAGAGACATTTGTGTGGTATTCTGCAGGCTGGCTTGCTCCTGGTGTGCTGTGTACACAGGCCCGGGGTGCAGACTGACCTTATCACACCCTGACCCCATATAAGAGTGCTGTGTAACTCTTAACCAGAACCCACCAAGAAAGACTTCCACCCCGCCTGCTCAGGACGCAGGAGCTGAGTCCCAAGTTCAAGGCCAGTCCGAGCAGCTTAGGGTGTCTCAAAATGTGAACAGTAGAAGACGACCCGGTGTTCGGAATTTAAGGCTCTCCCACCCACCATCACTGGCCAGAAAAACACTCCAAAGTTTGGTGCTGCGGTCTGAATCTGACACACCTGCACAAGCTCATGTGCTGGGACACTCCTAATCCATGGCCTTACTCCTTGGTGGATCCATGCAAGGCCAGGAAAAGGCTGGGGCTTGGTGCTAGTCATAGAAGAATGTATCTCCCAGAAAGACATCACGCAGCTCTGACAGCTTGTCAGACCACCTTGCCAGAGTGACTGGGGCTGAGGCAGTGACGGGTCAGTGTTCGGAAGGACCACACCCTGACCAGAACCGCTTAGGTACGGATACCCCTTGCCTCCTCGTCCCTCCTCACTGTGGCTGTACTAGATACATCTCCTATTTATACTTTAGCCATTGCTAAGTGGCTTATTGAAGATGATGCCTTCCTTGTTAGGGTGGCCAGACCCAGCCTATAAAGCGAACGGCAGCTGTATTGATACAAAGGACCTAAGGCATTCAGAGATCAGCTGAATTGTAACCAAGGCATCACCATAGCCTTAGTCTGGCTCCTAGGCCTCCAGGAGCTGCCATGGGGATAGGGTGGATGGGGGGCTGGGGGGGAGATTTCCCACCAAACATAATTCATCTACAGAGGACGAGAACCTGTCTTGGCCATTGCAGCATGGAGGTATCCCCCGCCCCCGCAGGGCTGGGATTTGGAGGGGCTTAGCCCTGATCAGTACTATGATGCATAGGCTGAGGGTTAGTCTATGTGATGAGAGCCTGTCTCCTTATCTGTTCAGAGCACCAAACATAAAGACTGGTCCCGAAGCTGGCAGGACCCTGGGGGAAAGCTGTGTCTCTGGACCTGGCAGTTCCTGGGAGATATGGGAGACCCCTGGCTATTTCACCATCCATACCAGTGTTGGCACCCCAAGTGTGACTGATCCCAGTGCTAAGTGAAATGTGCTTGCAGAGCTAGTCACCAGACCTATGGGAGCTGAAAAAGACTCCTTTCTTCTCTAGCACTTGTTGTGAACCAAGGCTAGACTTTCCCTGCAGCTGAACAGAACTGAACACAGCAGCTTTTCTGTGTGGCTCTGCCAGCTCCCACCCCACTGCCCTGCTGAACTCCAGGCCTTTCGTGTGCCTCATCCCCATAAACCAGGTGTTTGCCTTACAGGGTTTCTTGTGTCCCCTGAAACCTGCAGGCCTAGTGCAGTTTTCAAGGTCCACATACCAGCTCCCTCTTAAAGGTGGGCTGGCTTTTGGTAAACTCCAGGAAGTGTTCTCTCAGCTATCGGCAGGTTGAGAAGGAAGGGTGCTCAGAGCCAGAGGACTAGCTCAACCAAGTGCTTGTCTGGCAAGCTCCAGGACCTGAGTTCAAGCCCAGCACCCATGTAAACATGTCAGACATGGTGGCCTGAGCTTGTGACGCAGTTGCTGAATAGGCAGAGAGGAGGAACCTTGGGCATCCTGGGCATCCTGGGCCAACCAGCCTACCCTAATTGATGAGGTCCAGGTTAATGAGAGGCCCTTTCTCAAAAGAGATGTGCGTTTGTCCTCTTTTTAAATATTTTATTTATTTGTTTGTTTGTTTGTTTGTTTTTTATGTATATGAGTACACTGTCGCTGTCTTCAGACACACCAGAAGAGGGCATCGGATCCCCATTACAGATGGTTGTGAGTCACCATGTGGTTGCTGGGAATTGAACTCAGGTCCTCTGGAGGAGCAGTCAGTGCTCTTTACCACTGAGCCATCTCTCCAGCCTGACTTTGTCCTCTTGAATCCACATGTGCCTGCATACTTGTGCACACATGACCACACACATATATGCATGTACATTCGTACATGTACACACAGGCATTAAAATGTTTGTGTTCTGATCTCTGCATTGGAGAGGACACTGGCTGTGTCAATGGCCTGCTCCATAGTCTTACCATCTCCTGTCTTTGCTTCAGAGCTTGGTCCCTGACTCCTTGTCTAGGGGCCTGGAATTCTCAACAACACAGAAGTCAGACTAGCAGGCACATTTAGCCCCTACCCTTGAGGCAAGTGCCAGCTTCCTGCTTCTCTTTCTCCCTTGGAAGTTGACATAAAGTGACAGACTCCACCAGGGAGTCAAGAAGATGCAAAATAAGTCACTGTCACACATTGCTCACAGGATGCTCTGGTCCTCATAGGACCCATTCTAGCAGGCACACTGGTCCAGCATCCTTAGACTATAAACCAAGACACTGAACTATATCAGGGGTGGCAAATTCAGTCTCCTGGAACAGCCAGGCATGTGTGACATCTGTGGGAAGACACTGCTCTCCTATACTGCCACAAGATATATGTGTCCCAGGGGGCCCCAGAGGATCATCTTGAGGGCACCGGAAATGTCCCCCTCTCGTTCACTCCTGCAGAGTTCTCGGTGCCAACAGTAGTGGCCAGAGGCTAGACCACCTGCCGACTGGACAAACACACTGTCTGCTGTAGACACAAGCTGTAGATCTCTACTCTAATGTGGGATTTCACATCCGCCACAAATTCAAAAGCACTGTTTAAAGCCATGGGGTCCAAAGTGGACCCAGGCAGGCTGGATCCTACTGGTACATCTAGACACTATCCTCTCCAGGAAAGCATTAAGCTAGGGAAATGGCCATAGAGTGAGTACCAGGTTCTGGGGGTCCAGTCTGGCCGACCCATGGCCAGGTTCCAGGAGTATTGGAATACTTCTCAGTGACTGAGTGAATCTGTGTGTCTTAGTCAGGGTTTTACTGCTGTGAACAGACACCACAACCAAGGCAACTCTGATAAGGACAACATTTAACTGGGGCTGGTTTACAGGTTCAGAGGTTCAGTCCATTATCATTAAGGCAGGAGCGTGGCAACATCCAGGCAGGCATGGTGCAGGCAGAGCTGAGAGTTCTACATCTTCATCTGAAGGCTGCTAGTAGAAGACTGGCCTCCAGGCAGCTAGGATGAGGGTCTTCTTTTATTATTATTATTATTACTACTATTATTACTATTATTATTATTATTATTATTAGATATTTTCTTTATTTACATTTCAAATGTTCTCCCTTTTCCTGGTTTCCCCTCCACAAAACCTCCTATTCCCACCCCCTCCCCCTGCTCACCAACCCACCCTCTCCTGCTTTCTGGCCCTGGCATTCTCCTACACTGGGGCATTGAGCCTTCATAGGACCAAGGGCCTCTCCTCCCATTGATGACCGACTAGGCCATTGTCTGCTACATATGCAGCTGGAGCCATGAGTCCCACCATGTGTACTCTTTGGTTGGTGGTTTAGTCCCTGGGAGCTCTGAGGGTACTAGTTAGTTCCTATTGTTGTTCCTAAGATGAGGCTCTTAAAAGCCCATGCTCACAGTGACACACTTCCTCCAACAAGGCGACACCTACTCCAGCAGGGTCACATCTTCTAATAGCGCCACTCCTGGGACATGAATATACAAACCATAAGGCTGTACTTGGGCTGTTCTGTGACCACTGACCCCTTCTGTGCAGATGTGACAGATGCCCACCCCCCACCTCCCATGCATCCAGGATGTCTGGCCATTGTGCCTTCCCCACCTCTGGACACTGACCTTAACCCTTGGCTTTCTGTTTTCCCCAGGCCTTGCAGCCTCTTCCCTGATGGCAGGTCTGGTGGTCCATCCGCCTCCACCTGTGCAATTCCTTGAGCCTTTAAGATTACTTATCCCTGTCACTATCTTTTATCCCCTCTACCCCAGCCCTGCCCCAGTGCCTTGCTTGTCCTTGTCATCCCTGGGACAGCTCTCCTGCTGGGATGTTGCTCTCTGTTGCCCTCTGGTTCAGGCATTCCCACAGCATCATCCCTTTTCCTGTTCTGATGTCACTCCTGCTAGTGTTGGGATCTGCAGTGTCCTCCAGAGGCCCACGGAGCAAAGGCTTGGCCAGCCTGGGATGTTCCTGGGAGATGGTACGATGTTTAGGAGGTTGGGTCATGGGGATGTGCCCTTAGAGGAGATAGTGGGACCCCAGATCGTGTCTGCCTTTGCTTCAGAGTCACCTCCTGCACCATGCACCTCTGGCAAGACGCCCTGTGCTGCTCCTAACCCACAACCTCTGAAGCTGTGAGTAGAGACAAACCTTCATTATGTTGACATTTCCAGGTATTATGTCACAGCGAGGGAAAGCTGACTATTGTACTGCCCAGGCTTGCTTCTTTCTACCTCAGCCCATTCCCCACAGGCTGATTGACACCCTCAGCCTCCCAGAGCCATGACAGTCTATCTGCCAAAATCCAAACCCAGCACAATGGCGGCCTTGTGGAGCCTGCAACGCGCCAGTGAGGAAGCTCCCACCACAGAATCGTGCTCGGTGTATTCAGCGGGTCTCCTCGGAGCCTCAGAACACCCTTCGTCTCCGTGAGCTACATTTGTCCGTGGGCACCAAAGAGTCACATAACGGGTCTTTTCCCTTCCAACCCTTGCCTCTGTGACCTCTTGCCTCTCCTCCACCTCCTTCCTCCTAACTTGGGAGTCCACTGCTCTGCATCTAGCCTGACACTTCTTTCTGGACCATGCCCTTTCCCCATTTTGCTTGTTAGTTTTTTCAAAGCCAGGCTCTCTCTCCCCAGAAGACTTCTTTACCAGTCGCAGCTAGCCCCCACTGCCCTGTACTCTCATATCCACCCTGTCACCTGGATGGGTGCTTCTCCTGTCCTGTGACACTCTCTTGGGTACTATCCAGAGCTCTTTGGAGGCAGAGATTCTGGGATGGTCCCTGTTGGATCCTTGAAGCCAAGGAGAGATTGGATGGAGGCTCTAGCATTTGATACTATTTATGTGAACTCCAGGCAACAGTCCGTACCTCCCCACTGCAGTAACTGGCTAAGCACTTAGCTCTTCCTATCCATTTCCATGGGTCCCAGCATCTACGCTACGTGGAGCTGAGGGAGGAACTGACAGGTTTCCTGGGAGCTGCTCTGTCTGTAGCCTGTGGAGCCTCCTCTTCTGACTTAGGGTTACTTAGAGCTTTGCAAGCTCCTTTTGGGCTGGGTCTGCAGCTGCCTCACCTCTGCCCTCTGCCTAGGAAGGTCTGGGTGAATGGAGTGTGAAAACAGGCGCTTGCTGGGTGCTTGTTTAAGTTTCCTGCTGTTGCTGTAACAATAACCATAAACTTGGCAAATCAGAGCACAACTTTATTCTCTCACCATCGTGGGGGACAGGGCTGAAGTCAGCATGTTGGCCAGGCTGAGCTTTTTTTTTTTTTTTTCCTGGAGGTTCCAGAGAGGATGTCTGTCTGTGTTCTTTCTTTTCCTGCCTCTAAGGATGCCTGTCATCCTTGGCTGGTGGCCCCTTCCTCACAATTCTCTGACCTCTGATTCTGTCCTCACACATTCCAGCCCTCCCTAAGGATCTCTGTGGCTGTTCTTCCCCCTCTGCCCCAAAAAACTTCAGGATCAGCCTAATCTCTAGATCCTTAGTAATTGCATCTTCAAGGTCCCGGCTACCCTGGTAGTAGCTTTCCCCGGGGCATCCTTGTGGGCAGTGGCTCAGCCGACCAGATGATATCAGAGATGGTTGGTCAAGAAGCTAGGCTTCTTGGCTCACTGCTGTTTCAGTTCCATCAGGACAGTTGGAAGAGTTCTTTCCTACTGGCTGATAGGGACATGAGGCTTCTTGGTGCATCATTTATAAAGTTCCCAGAACCCTGGTCTTAAAGAGCCGGCCTGCAAAGACATAAATCAGTGGGTTCAGGCAGCTGTTGACAAAAGCAAAGAAGTTGGCTAGCTGCAGACCCAGGTCCGTGAGCTCCTTCCAGGAGCAGTCCTGGATCACTCTCATCTGGACCAGGAAATCCAGGAAGGCGAAGACGTGATAAGGGGTCCAGCAGACCAGGAAAGAGGCCACTAGTGTGAGGATCAGCCCTGTTGTTTTGCTGCCCTTGGGCCCCCCACACCGGGTCCTGCTGGCCTCCTTCTGTCCTCTCAGGGAGGCCAGGATGTGAGAGTTGAAGTACAGGATGGCAGCCAGTGGGAGGAGGAAGCCCAAAATGTTCAACTCCACCATCCTTGCAAAGTGCCAAGCTTCGTGGGGGAAAAGCAGGATGCAGGCAGAGATGTTCAGATCAGGGACGACTCTGACAGAACGCAGAAGAAATGTGGGGATGCTCAAGAGGCCTCCGGCTACCCAGATGAGCAGGCAGGTCGTGTGGGCTCGCCGTCGCCGCCGGTACCCCCAGCTGGTCATGGGGTACACCAGCAACCTGTAGCGGTCCTGACTGATGGCCACCACCAAGAAGATGCTGATGAACAGGTTGGCCTTGATGACCCCGCTGATGACCTGGCAGAGGCCACTTCCGAAGGGCCAGTTGAAACGGTTCCCAATGTTCTCTGCCCAGAAGGGCAGGCCCAGGACAAACACCAGATCAGAAGCTGCCAAGTTAGCCAGGTAGATTTCTGCTACGGTTAAGCGCTTTCGCCGCTGCCGCCACCGTTGCCAAGGCAAAAGGAAGAAGGACAAGACTAAAAGATTCCCCAAGAGGCCAAAGAAACAGACAGTGATGACAAACCCTGGCAGCAGCTGATACAGCAGATCCCAGGCTTCTGGGGCACCCTCGCAGGAGGTGATGTTGGGAGGGGCCTGCTGGCTTTGGTTAGAGGGCTGTGGCTCCAACAAGGCCTGGGACGCCATACACAGAGACCTGAAATTGACAGAGGAGAGAATACAGAAGGCTAAACTCAGCTGTGGTCTGTCCCAGACAATAAAGTCTTATTGGCACACAGCCATACTCGCTGCTCATGTCCATAGATAGCATCTGTGATTTCATGTGCTATGATGGCAGACCAGGGTGGGCGCAGCGCAGCCTGCCTGCCTGCCTGCAAACCAGATAGTATTTACTACCAGTTCCTTTAGAGGAAGATAGGACTGTCCTCTGGGTTAAAAGAGGGAACTAGTAGGAGCCGAGGAAAGGGCTTATTGGTTCAAAGTACCAGCTACTCTTCCAGAGGACCAGGATTTGCGTTCCAGCCACCCCAGATGGTGTCTCACAACCACCTATAACTCCAGTCCCAGGGAATCTGATGTCCTCTTCTGTCCTCCACAGGCACTGCATGCACACAGTGCATATACATACATACACAGGCAAAATGAGTTTTTAAGAAGAAGGGACAAGGGCCAGGCATGGTGACACACGCCTTTAGTCAGAGCACTCTACAGGCAGAGCTGGGATCTCTCTGAGTTCTAGGCCAGTCTGGTCTACATAGTGAGTTCCAGGACAGCAAAGGCTAGGTAGAGAGACTCATCTCCACACACACACACATACACACATACACACACACACCATAACCAGAGGCTGGCGATAGTGGCTCACACCTGCATATCCAGAGCTGAGGAGCCTGAAACAGTTTGGGGGTACACAGGGAGAGTTTGTCTCAAAACAGCAACAAAAAGTCCCCCCTCCCCAACCCAGAAACAAACCCCAACAGACCAGTCATAGGATAAAAATCCTTTTAAAACGAACGGCTGAAGCCTATCTCTTGTGCCAAGGCATATGTAGACAAGAACACTTTCTGTTTGTTGTCTTTTGCTAAGAGACATGATTATGATTCCATTTAACAGTCCTGAGAAGAAAATAGATCGCTATAGACTTACCCGGACAGAAAAACAAAGAGCTCACAGCTTCAGCTGGGTTTTGTATGGCGACAGCTGTCTTAGGAGGTTTCTGTCCTGGGCAGCTCTCTGGACACACACTGGTCTTAAACGAAACCACCTCTCTTCTCATGATGTCACAGGGGATTACCCGAAAAATGAGTCTTTCAAGCCAGAGGAGGCTGAGGTTTGGAAGGGGGTGTGGCGTCGCCTTTTACTCACTTAGGGATAATAGGATAATCAACTACTTTTTTCCACTTTCTCCGCTGACATTTGCGGCCTGTTGATTTTGCCTAACTACTGTGTGTTGGCAAACAGGCCCTGAAGATACATTTCAGCGTGGCCAGTACTCTCAAGGCTCACCCCTGTTGGGACATTGAGTGATGGCTTCCCCAATTCCCTGTTGGCTCCGGTAGGGGGTCTGGGATTTGGCCTCGGGTTCTTGGGAGCACACTAGACAACCCATCTTGAATTTGAGCAGTGAAAGACACACAGCCAAGAATCCATCAGTGTGGACCCCGTTGTACAAACAGTGAGTTCGGAGAATGTTTGACTCATGTGGGGCTCAGGGTTGAGTAAGATTGGTCGCACTTTTCCTAATCCTTGCTGGCGGCTCGGGGTTTGGTTTGGGTGTGAGTTGGCATCCAAGAAACTGAGCTACGTTAGACCTGGCTTTCAGAGAGGCAGAAATTCCTGGCTTTCTCTGAGAGCTGAGTGCCAGGATCCTCCAGCCACTGGCCAGCCATCTCTCTTCATTCCTTCGGCTGTCTCGCTCTGTCCTTACTGCTGGAAACTGCCCAGGTTCATGGCTGAAACTGTTTCTAGAGGTGAGTCTAACTCATCCAGCAAAGATACTCCTGTGGTGTCTGGCATCTGGTCTCTCTTCCTCTTTTATTTTTCTTTTTGCTTCCGTGATTTCACGATCCCTAGCAATGTTTCCAGATGCCTTCTCTTGTGGCTAAGGGATGTGAAATCATGGGAGCAGAAAAGTAAAATAAAAGAGAGTGAGCTGGAGCCTGTGAGAAGGTCTCTCACCTTCGCTAGCACTCCCCAGACGTGTGGCATTGTGAGCCATCTAGGGTTCAGTAGGCACGTTGTATATTCCTAGGGCTAGCGTAGCCTGAGAAAAGCTCAAAAGCCATGACTTTCCCAGTTGGCAGTGTAGCCAGGCCTTGCTAGCCAGTGCTGGCTCTCCCTTGATTCACAGGAGTCTTGACTGAACCATGGCTGAGAAGCATCAGTCCTGGGCACATGTCTTCTGCCCTGGTGACCTGCTCCCAGCAGAGCCTTTGATTAGTTCTGGTGGGAGGAGGGAGGACCTCCCAGCTTCCCTGACCCAGAAGTTATGTCGATATGTCCATAGGAAGGAGATCAGCCAAGGGCGGAAGGCCAGGCTTGGGTGGGACCCCACACAGAAGCATTGTGGAGGCTGATGAAGCTGGGAATGAATCGGGGGGTATCTGGATCGGGTCCAGGGCCACCCCAGGTAGGTTGGAGAGCTTTCTGGAAACAGGCTTATCTCCATCGTAGTGGGAAGCTGGCCTAGAGCCAGGGGCAGAGGCTCCCCTTTATCTTCAGGACAATGGATGATGGGAAAGGGGGACATGAGGGCCAAACAGAGGTATGAGGAGAGGAGAGACCCTCCATGTGTACCTCTCACATATGTAGTCAAGGCTGGCTCATCCTCACAGTCTGTTGAACTCCCTTTGTTGAGTCAGTCCCCTGCATTAAAAAAAAAAAAGTGGAGAAGCCAGTACATAGAGAAGCTGACCAGCCAATGCTTAGAGAGAGGCCTTTAGGGTAGCTGGGCATCTCTCCTGCCTAGACATCTTCTCCTGTTCTGACTTCATCCACCATCCCTGTCCCTCATAGCCCTTACCCAGCACCTGGCTGAAGAACACAGGGACATTGGGACACCTTCAGGGGGTGGCTGTGTGTATGAGACCATTTTCATTATACCAGGTGTGGCTCTGGCCTGAGCCATCTGCAGCTAGCCTGAGGTAGGGGATGCTGGACAGCGCCCTGGTGTGAGAAGATGCTCACTGGGGGAAGCTGGGCCAGGGTTCCATAGACCAGGGGGAGTTTATAAGAACACAGCTATGCTCTTGGGCCCTGTACTGGGCTGCTTAGAAAAGGACATGGGGACTCCCTGGTGCTCCTCACAGGGACGATCAAGCCCTAACCTGGACGATGAACTCTACTTCTTTATCTTCTGGAATCTAAGTCATTTCTACCCTTGAAACAAAGGCAGGACAATGGTTTTCAAGGCCACCCATGCCAGTCCCTATGCTGTGTGAGAGAGTATTCCTCTCACAGGCCCCTCCAGATCTCCACAGCCGGGCCAGTGCCGACACACCTCTCACTACAGACCCTTTGTATTGCCAGTTCCCTCTGCCTGGAGCAGCCGACCCAGCAAGCCACACACTCACCCCCTTAGGTCTTTCTGTTTCCAACAAATTGTCTGGAGATGGAGTCATTCTGGGAGCTTCTCCTCCTGCTCCCTGGCTTTCTGGCTCTTCATTTCCACCTGCCACTTTCCACGTGTTCTACACACACGTGTCGGCTCTCACTTGCTGCTCCCTGACTAGGTGTGAGGTCTCCGGGCAAGTAAGTGGTTTGTTTGTTTGTTTGTTTGTTTGTTTTTTGGTTTTTTCGAGACAGGGTTTCTCTGTGTAGCCCTGGCTGTCCTGGAACTCACTCTGTAGACCAGGCTGGCCTCGAACTCAGAAATCCACCTGCCTCTGCCTCCCAAGTGCTGGGATTAAAGGCGTGCGCCACCACCGACTGGCTCAAGTAAGCGGGTTTAATCTTTCCTTGTGTTATGGTCACAGTCTCATGACCAGGCTGATACAGTCTGGGATGCTCAGGATTTGTTGAGAGAATTCAGAAACCACTTACACCTAATAACAGCACCATTTCTCTGATGTCAGTAAGCATGTCCTAAGCCACTTCTGCAGGGTACAGGGTTTGCACGAGGGATGCAGAGCTGTCTCAGCTCTCTCAGTCTCAGAATGATACTTGCCATCTTCCTATGGAAAGCAGGAGGAAAGCCCAGGCCATTCCAGCAACTAGGCCTTGCCTTTCTCCAGGTGGCAGATGATCTCACCTCAAGGCTCAAACTGGACGTCAGGGTAGTAGGTATGAGACATGGAATCACTTCCCTGGGACCGCAAGGACCACAAGCCTCCCTCGATCAGGCCGAGCAGGGCGACCGGGCTTGTTTACCACGCTGCCTTCAGGAGCTTGGATCCTGAGCTGCAGAGCTGGAGGCAGCTGGGCTCGGAGCCCCCAGCAAGGCTGTTTCAGTGTTTATCATTGTGCTGTTGCATGGGAACGTGGTCTTGTTGTCAGCTCAGGAGGGCTACACGGCTGCCCTCCGCTGTCTTAATTAGGATTACCATTGCTGTGGTCTAACACCATGGCCAGAAGCAAGTTGAGGAGGAACGGGGTTATTCAGCTTCTACTTCCACATTCCTGTTCATCATCGAAGGGAGCCAGGGCAGGAATTCAAACCCAGCAGGAACATGGAGCTGAAGCTGAGGCCGTGGAGGGAGCTGTTTATTAGTTTGTTCACACAAGGCTGCTTTTTCTTATAGAATCCAGGACACCACCCACAATGGGCTGGGCCCTCCCACGTGAATCACTAATTAAGAAAATGCCTAACAGGCTGGCCCACGGCCCCGCCTTAGAGAGGCAGCTTCTCATGAGGCTCCTTCCTCTCTTGACCTTAGTTGGTGTCAAGTTAACAGAAAAGCATCCGGCACACCCACCCTGGCCCGTCCTAGCGAGCAGATGCTGCTTCTGTCCCACTGTGGAGACCACACAGGTGCCACTGTGGAGAGGCAGCATCCCCGGGAGGCTCAGCACCCCAACTCTGTCCACATCTACAAAACAACAGACTTCTCTAGGCCCTTGGTGGTTTGCAGGAGCTGCAAGTCTGGCGGCTGGACTTTCGGCTTCTCTTTAACCTAGTTCAAGAACCCGCTCTTGGGTGATGGGGTGGGGGGATAAGGGGAGCAGCCCAAGTTCTGGGTCTGAGGACCTGGGTATACACACCCAGCGGTACCAGGCCTATGCTCATGGCGCTGGGAGCCTGGGATGGCCTCTGGCACACTGTGTGACCTTGGGAAAGCTCCCAGCCTCTTTTGTTTGGTAAAATGTGCACAATTCAGAAGGCCCGGGCTGAGTTGCTCTTTCTTTCATGCTTGGGGACAGATGTCAGGAGTGAGGCAGCTGGAGGGCCTGAGGGGACTGCCCTCGCTCCTTCAGACCCTTGTGGCTATCTGTCACTCTTTGTGCTCGTAGACTCAGGCCAGTCACTCTAGTATGTGTCCCCTCCTTCTCGACTCTGGGTGCTCCTCTCCTTTTGCAATAATGACAGCTCTTTGACTGAGAGCCCACTCTGCTCCAGTGTAACTTCACTTTAAGCTGTTGCTTGTGCCAAGACACTATTCCCAACCGGGCCACACTGTGGACTTCCAAATGGATGTGGTTTTTTGTTTGTGTTTGTTTGTTTGTTTGTTTGTTTTCTGGGAGGTGCAGTGTGACCCCCCTGCGTCAACTTCCCTCACCCAGTTGTCATGATTCCTGGTTCCTTATTTTGTAGAGGAAAAAGCACAAGCAGGGAGCTAACTTCCCCCAGCCATGAAGCTGGTAAGCTAAGGGGTAAGCCAGAAGCCCAGCCCCGCTGCCCAACAGCTTTTGTCTTGCTGGTGCCGCCCTCTACGGTTTTCTAAGACCTTTCCCCGGAGTCACTTGCTGGAGATGTACTTAGAGAATTAACTTTCTATGTTACAGATAGAGAAACTGAGGCCAAAGCCAGGGGAGAGAAGAGGAGTAGAGTCACTAGCCTGGGTCACGTGGGGATGTCTCCCACAAGTATCACATGTCAGTGGGAAGCAGGTGAGAGAAGCCAGACTCCATCAGTATTCATGCATGAGTGTGCCAACATGAAATGTCTGAGCGGCAGAGGGAGAGATAGAGATGAGTAGCTACCGGAGCAGTGGGATGGGGGGAATCTGAGGCAACAGCTAGTGGGCCGGGGATTTCACTTTGGGATGGTGAGTGTGATCCAGAATTAAATAGTGGCGATGGTTGTGCAACTCTGTGAATCACTAAAAGCTGGAACGGGGGATGATGTGTGGGGCATATGGATTACATCTCAACACAATTCATATGCGTGTGTCAGGGAAAGGGTCATGTGCTTCTCCACTCACGGTGGGGCTTCATTCCAGTAAACCTACCCTAAGCTGAAGGCCGTATGAATGGGAAATCTGCGTTATACATTTATGCTCATGAATGTCTCAGCCTGCAGCACAGCTTGGAGCGTGTTTCCCCTCTGACTGCTACTCCCGAGCAGCTCCTGAGCTGTGGTGTCTCTGCCCACTGCAGAGAGAGACTCAGGACATATCATTCGCCTGGGAAAGAGTCTGACTGGATCGTCAAAGCCTGGGGCCATCGTAAAGTTAAAAATGTCTATGTAGAAGAATTGTAAACAGGGGACCTCGATACTCATGAGGGCTCAAAGACACTGCTTACTGTGGTGTGAACAGGCCAGACTCTAGAAGTAATTTCTGGGAGAAGCTTCCTGTAGGTCCTGTCTGTCTGTGGTAGTTTGTGATGTTTGTTGGTTAAGGCCTGTGCACCCCAGAGTCACTGGGGCTCCCTAACACACCCCTTAAGAATTGTGGACCCTGGCAAGCTCCCAACCTTGCCAGCCTCCATGGAAAGGGGTGAGGTCTTGTGTGGTTCTTAGTTCCAGGGGCCTGCCTGGGTGACCTAGGCCTGGCCTCAGCCAAAACCCAGAGACTTAAGCTTTCAGCCACTGTTCTTGCCAACTCCTGACCATGGGTGCTCATCCGTGACCCCTTCATCCTCTCTGGACCTAGATGAAGGATCAGGGCTGTATGAGGCTTGGCACTGAGGTCAGAGATTGGGTAACACACAGAGGTGTGCACTGCTGAGTTCTATGAAGCTGATACTTTACCTTCTGAACCATAAAGCCTGTCCTTAGTGGCTCCCTAAGCCAGTGAGCCATTGTCCGTGGGGATCCCCTGGCCTGCTGGGGATATCTCTGCACTTGGCCTTGACACCTCTGGCCAGAGCAGAATATTCCTGCCCTTGACCGGTTTCCTGAGGCCTACCAGGAGCTTTCCCCATGGCTCTGACTTCCTGGAGCCTAGAGAGGGGCCTGTGTGGTGAGGCTAGAGTGGACGGTCCTGCCTCCAGATCTGACTACTGTGATTCCAGCTCCAGTTCATAGCTCCTCTCAGAATCATACATGTATTGTGCCCTAAACGAATGGTTTGTCGTGCCCATAATCTCTATCACCTGGAGTTGGGATCTCCCTCTGGTACTTCAGATGTGGGGTACTGAGTGTGGGGTGGAGGCTGACAGGAGGAGGGGTACCTGAGGAGAAGTGGAATATCTCCTGAGATCTGCCCAGGCATTTTGAGCCCCATGTAGCTGGAGGGTAGAGAAGGAGTGGGGTAGAAGGGGTGGAGCCAGCAGGGTGGGTGGAGTGGCAGATCACCAGGGGTCTCGCAAGCCATGTATGAATGTGTAGCTTTATTACAAGAGATTTGGGGAATATAAAAGGTTCCCTTCTGAAGAATGCCCTCCCTCATCGACATCCACATGCCCACCATATTCACCACCTTTGCCAACTGCTCTTGGGTAGCATCCCCTGCTTTGTAAGCCTTTTTTTTTTTTTTTTTGGTGTTTTTGAGACAGGGTTTCTCTGTGTAGCCCTGGCTGTCCTGGCCCTCACTCTGTAGACTAGGGTGGCCTTGAACTCAAAAATCCACCTGTCTCTGCCTCCCAAGTGCTGGGATTAAAGGTGTGCGTCACCACTACCTGGCCTGAGCCATTTTCAAATAAACCACTAATTGGCATCTCTTGGTCACTGAGACAGAAAACCTGTGAAGCAGCATCATTTCTGCCATCACCACATTGCCACCATTGTCACCATTAACACCATCACTATCACGGATGACATACACCATCACCATCACCATCACCATCATCATCACAGATGACATATACCATCATGGATGACATATACTATCACAGATGACATACACTATCACAGATGACACACACCATTACCATCACCATCATCATCATCACAGATGGCATACAATATCACAGATGACGTACACCATCACAGATGACATACACCATCACTATCATGGATAACATATACCATCACCATCATCATCACAGATGACATACACCATCATGGATGACATACACTATCACGGATGACATTCCCCATCATGGATGACATTCACCATCACTATCATGGATGACATACACCATCACCATCACCATCATCATCACAGATGACATATACCATCACCATCATCATCACAGATGACATTCACCATCATGGATGACATTCACCATCACCATCACGGATGACATACACCACCATGGATAGCAAACATTATCACAGATGACATACACCATCACAGATGTCATTCACCATCACCATCACAGATAGCATACACCATCAGGAATGACATTCACCGTTACAGATACATACCTTACAGACTGGTTTCAAGTGTGTACCAGACACTGTCCTCAACAGTCTCCTACATGAACCTGTTGCCAATTTCTGACTTGATGGCTGCCAGTGCTGAGCCCATTTTACAGTTGATGTAACATGGATAAGAGTCAAATGGGAGCCCAGGCAGAAACAGAATGGGACTCCACATCACCCTGACTCTGAAACCTGAGCTCCTGAGAGCTGCTCCCCATGATCACAGCCTCCTGGGACTGTAGACTTGAGAAATGTGGTTGCTGAGAGTGAGGAATGAGAGCTTAGAGACATCTAACAGTGGGGTGAGAAGCAGTAAGCCAGGACGTTGGTCACAAGACCCAGGGAACAGTAAGGGGCAGAATCGGAAAGAGAGGCTTCTGCACTCAGGGATGAATGGGATGGGCTTCAGTGAACACGAAGCCCCAAGTGTCTGCACTGGACAGACGGGCATGCGACTAGGCAGGGTTGTTTGTGGATTCTCAGAATGAAGTCTTGTTTGATGGATGAAAGGAAACATGGAGAGTGGAGGTGGGACCCGAGTGTGATGCAGAGATTCCTATCACTGGGAAGACACAAGCACTGGCTTTTCATCCCCATATTGTACAGGGTACTCATGATTTAAGGTGAAGGTCAAATGGAAGTGTTTTACGTGAGCGATTGGACTTGGCCATCTCTGATACTCTATGATATGAACACCTGAAAGAGGCTTGGTAATGAGCTGTCCATGGATTAAAGGAGCATGGGGGGAAATACCCAAAATGCATATTCTGAAAAGTCCTAATGCTATTTGTTTAATATAGTCATGCATATTTCAATACATATTAATAACTAGGCAAATTGAGTGTCCTGTGTTGTGTGTTGCCACCCAGCCCACGCCAGAGTCTAACTCATAAGGGATACACAATTGGAAAAGCTTGGCAACCTTTGGTCTTTTCCATGACAGAAGCCTTGGGAACCGAATGTGTCCCTCATCTCCCCGGCTTTTGACCACTGGTGTCCCAGAGTCAGTCAGAGCTTAGAGGCGACCACCAGTGTCACAGAGTCAGAGCTCAGAACTTCAGGAAGTTTGACACTGTACAAAATTCATATTTTATTCCAGTGCACAGAAGAGGTGCGTGCGTACAGAGCGCTCCTCTCTCATTGGCACCCCAGCCACTTCCTCTGCGCGACACAGAGCTCTCCGGATCTTTCACTAGACACGATTTCTCATCAGGGTGTAAACACAAGGCACAAGGGGGCTTTCCTCTCACAGACCTAGTGCAGACCCAGTTCCAGACCCTTCAGCCACCCTGAGGGGCCCAGGCTGTGGCCAGCCATGTTCCTCAGACCCAGAGCCCACCAGCTCCTCTTCTGAGGACAGGACCCCCTGCCCCCACTTCTCCTTCACGGTCTGGGTGTGGTTCGGTCCATTCTAGCCGTGAATCCTAGCACTCTCGGCTTACATAATCTGTTTCCTTCTTTTGGCCTGAAGTGTTCTGTGTGCTTGTTGGAGTAGTGTCTGGGAAGATAGAGTGGAAAGAGAATTTCCTGGGGTCCTCTCTGTTAGGAAATTCAAAGTCAGATTGGTGGGTATTCATGGGCTTTTTGCCACATAGGTTCTCCCTTAGCTTCAGCCTGGCCAGAAACACCAGTTGAACTCTGCTCATTTCCTGAGTCTCCGTAGCCCTTGGCTACTGAGTGGTCAGCTCCTAAGTGGCTTGGTGTTGGAGGCTGTTTAATATGCTCCTCATATGTCCCCAGAGGCTTGACATAGTGTTAGCCACAGAGGCCAGCCAGTCCAGAGTGACACTGTTATTATAGCTGAGTCTGAAGTGCACCTCCCTTCATTCCTGACTGCGGGCCCTATTTTGGAAAGTGATGGAACCTTTAGAATGGAGGACCTAGTAGGTGAAAGGTTACTAGGGGCAGACATTTGAAGGTCATATGTGGCCCTGGTTCCAGCCGGGTCCCCTCTGAAATATGACACTGAGAGACAAAATAACCCTTCTCTCTTTCTTAAGTGGCCTCTGTCAGAAAGTTTGTCACAGGTCCTAGAAAAGTAACCGATATGGACACATGGAAAAATTAACTCCCATGGGAAGATTCTGGAACTACAAGAATGGTGTCTGTCACCCGAGTCTCTGGCAGGGTTGCTTGGGGCAACTGTCTTCACTGATACCTGAGTTAACCCAAGGCCCCTGGAGAAGGTTCTAATGGGAAACCCACTGGCCCTGAAGCCATCTGGGAGGCTATCCTCATATCTCTGATGGAAGACCTACTCAGTATGCAGGTGTGCTGTCCCCCAGAGGCGGGGGTGGTTTGGCTCTCATATCAGAGTTTTCCCTGGGCCCAGGCAGCTCTGCCTACCCCTGCCATCACTCACGAGGCACTCTGCAGCCATGTAGAGAGTTGGGCCCAGAATTAACACTCTGGGTTAAGTGACCTTGGATGCTGCTTTGTGAGCCACTCTCAAATAAAACCACTAATTGCCAGCCTTGGGTCACTGAGACAGGGACTCTGAAGCAGACAGCTACCAATTTGCAGCCAGGCTGTGAGGTATGGATTCCCCGGGTAGGTCCCATCAGAATTCTTTATTTCTCTCTCTTTCCCTTTTCCTCCTTCTCACCACCCCCCTCCTCTTTCTTCTTTTGGTTTTTTGAAACAGGGTTTCTCTGTATAGCCCTGGCTGTCCTGGAACTCACTCTGTAGACCAGGCTGGCCTCAAACTCAGAAATCCGCCTGCCTCTGCCTCCCAAGTGCTGGGATTAAAGGTGTGCGTCACCACTGACTAGCTTCATCAGAATTCTTTTCCTTCGTTTCATTGCAAAACAAACACTTGCTGTCTTCCCGTGTAGCAAATGCTTTGTTGTGTGTGCATAGGGGTGAGATACTAGGAGAAAAAGGTAGAAGGGAGTGAGGGCTCCAGATACCTGCAGGCCTTCCCACACTGAGTGTTCCCTGAGTGGCTTTCTCTGTGCTGAGTGTCTGTCTCTGTGTGATGTGTGTCCTGATGCCTCACAGCCATAGAACACCCTACTTTTTCAAAGCACAGGACACCCTCACGTTACAGCAGAAGAAGCTGCGGCAGGGATTGGGCTACCATGTTCATGGTTACTGGCTCACCTAGGCCCCCGTGCTCTCCCATCTCCCACGGTTCCTTGCTTTGACACACCAGCAGCAGCCTTCTAGGGGCTGCAAGTTCTCGGCACTCTCCACTAACGTCAGGGCTCCTGTAAGACATTACATATGCATTTCTTCCCTCTTGACCACAGTGTCCAATGCTGTGTATTCAGTAAGTGCTCCACAAATGCTTTGGGGCTCTTCTTTTGTGCTGTCCACCTTGTCTACAGGTGAGATGAGCCACAGAATCCTAGTCTCTGGGCTCCTATCAGAGATTCTGTAGAATTTAACCTTCAGAAGACCAATAAATCTTATACCCTTGAAACTGGTAAAGGAGGCAGCCATGCCTACTGTGCATGTAGCCACGGGGCCAAAGCTGGCAGGAGATCTGTCCTTCCACCAAAGGGAAGGAAGCTCTGTCACTCCCACCCGTACCCCACGACCCTTCCACTCATGGGGAATTAGAGCCAGTAAGAATAATCCTGCTGTGCTCCAGGGTACCCATTCCTCATAGCATGCTTATGCCATGAGACAGGGCTGGAGTCACCTGCCTGATTCCCTAGGATGCTTCAAGCTCCTTCCTGAACCCAGGCCAAAGAGCTTGGGTCCCACCAGTCCTCACACACTTGACAGTAGTCCTGCCTGGTGGCTTCTGTTCACTGTTTCTGTTCCTGCAGCTTGTGGATTTGCCGTTCCACTGAGATCGAGGTCCTCAGAGTCCCCATGGAGTTCTCCATCTGCACGGTTTCTCCCATGCAGCCTCCCTTCCGGCACAGAGCTCGGTACACCTCTCGGGACTTCTTCCGGAAGCGCTTGCCCACGATCACATACACCAGCGGGTTGAGGCAGCTGTTGCTGTAGGCCACGTAGGAACTGATCTGCGTGATGACGTCTACGGCGTGTTCGTCCCAGCATCCCGACAGCACGTTGAGACGCAGCAGCGTGTCCAGGAAGGTGCTGATCTGGAAAGGCACCCAACACAGCACAAAAAGCCCCAGGACGGCCAGCACCAGCACGGTGGCCTTCTTCTCTGTCTGGACCTCCTTGAACTTCTTCATCTCATTGTTCCTCAGCACCTGCATGATCTGCACCGTGCAGAAGGTGATGACGCTCAGGGGCAGGAGGAAACCCACCAGGTTCAGCAGCACGTTGGTGAACACCTCCCAGGAGCGGGATGGGTAGACGATGACGCAGGCGGTGACGTTGTGGCCCTCTTCGCTGTAGTCCCTCATGGTCCTGAACACCAACATGGGCGAACTCAGAAGCAGCGTACAGCCCCAGATCACCAGGCTGTAGAGTTTGGCCCAGCGTACCCCGCGCATCCGGCCCATGGACATGGTCTTTACCAGTGCCAGGTAGCGGTCGATACTCACGAGCATCAGGAAGCAGATGCTGCTGTAGAGGTTCATGTAGATCATGGTGTTTACCACGCGGCACAACACCTCTCCAAACACCCAGTCGAAGTTATTGGCGATGGTGATGGCCCAGAAGGGCAATCCGCAGGCCAAGATGAGGTCCGCGGCTGCCAGGTTACCCAGGTAGATCTCGGCCACAGTGCAGCTGTTCTTGTGCAGGCAGAACACGCTGAGGACAAAGATGTTCTCCAGTGCAGCCAGCAGGAAGAGGACCCAGAGGAAGGGGGCCTGGATGGCATTGAGCCAGCTCCACCACTCCGTGTCTGGGCAGTTGCCCTCTGAAAGGGTCCTGTTAAGAGCAGATCCGAGGACTTGTGTGGTGACATTGAGCACTTCAAAGCTGAAAGAAAGTAGAGAAGAGACAGTTGTATCCTCAGGCCACAAGGAGGGGGATGGGAGGAGAAGACAGGATAGGGGAAGGAGGGGGAGGGCCGGGGAGGAGCACAGGGCAGGTGGACCAGCAAGTCTGTTGCTCAGCTGATGGACCCCCCAACGCAGTGGGGGTGTGGGAGGTGGTGGGACTCCAGTCTCACTGTGGACAGCACAAGGGGACATTGGACTCTCCAGCCCTTTGAGGGGTCCTCTGCCTGTGAGACCAAAGGGACATGATATTTCTTGATCTGAGCTCTGTAAGAATCCTTCCCTGGGGCTGGAGAGATGGCTCAGTGGTTAAGAGTGCAGACTGCTCTACTGAAGGTCCTGAGTTCAAATCCCAGCAACTACATGGTGGCTCACAGCCATCAGTAATGAGATCTGATGCCCTCTTCTGGGATATCTGAAGATAGCTACAGCGTACTTACTAATAATAAATAAATAAATCTTTAAAAAAAAAAAAGAATCCTCCCCTGGCTACTCTAACCATCGAAGGTGAGTGCCACGCCTGCATCCCCTTGAAGCCTCCACTATGAGAACACATGCCCACCGCCTTCTCAGCCTCTTCCCTGTGGGGCTGTGACCCATCAGCTCCTCAGGGCAGGATCCCTGGTGAGCCCTGAATTAGACAAGATCAGCGATATCATGCCGGGTGGAGAGATTGCAGCCTGGCCCCAAGAACGCAGCTACTTCCACGACAGACTGTGTCTTCTGACACAGGGAGAGCCTTGTGCTTATGCTCACTGGCAGCCAGGCACCGAAGGTGAGCAGAGGTTGTGTGGGAACAGGAACGGCTAGGCTTTGGGCCAGTCTGTCCTGGTCACTGTGTGGCCTTGGACAGCTGTTTAATGTTTCTGGACACCTAACCAGTAAAATGGGAATACTATCAAAGCATGATGATGGAGATGCTTAAAGCACATGCAGGGCACGTGTGATTAGTCATCCTCGGAGTGGGGGATGGGAGGACTCTTCCACTGTGGGGGCAGGGGAGAGGGGCCACTAGGCTGAATAGCGAGAAGGCTCTGCTCAAGATCTTGAGGTTTCTCAGAAAGAGCCCCAGAGTGTCTTCTGGGCTGGTGCTACCCTAAGAGCTAGGCTGGGGCCTGGGACTCATGGTGATGCGGTTTGGATCCTGAGGTATCTCGAGCCCCTGTAGCTCCTGTGTGGAGAAGGAGCTTGTTTTTCTCTTAACAGCCATGGACACCTCTGTGACAAGTCCTGGGTAGGTGGCGATTTCAGGAGGGCACAGATGCAGCATCTTCCCTCCATCACCACCATTACCACCATCACCATCATCACCATCATCACCCTCATCACCACCCTCACCTCCACCACCATCACCAGGAATCCTGGAGCTGGTCCCAAAGGAGATTTTTTTAAAAAAAAAAATCTCCAGAAGGGAAAGAACAAAAGAGGCAAGGCTAGAACAGTGACCTGTTTCAAGTCCATTTTGGAGACACGAAGTGAGATTAAAGTTTGGAAGGTGGTCCTGGGTGTGACAGGGAGAGATGCAAGAGATGAGAAGAGAGGGTCCCCATCGTTGCCCTGAGGATGTCATGGAGGGGCCAAGGGGTTAAGATGTGTACTTTAGAAAAATGCCTTGCTATAAAACATTCTCTGACACAATTCCTTCTGGTCTAACTCTTCTTCCGTGGATGTGGCTGGACTTAGTGAGCTGCTGCTGACCCACGGTGGCAATAGTGACATGTGACTTCTGAGGGGAGGTCATTGATGCATTGCAGCATCTTCCTGGCCTCACGGAGTGGGCTATGGGAAGCCAGCCACCCTCGGATGCAAGGGAAGTCACCAACTCCAATACAACCGATGCTGCTTCCGCTCCTGTGGCTCAGTCTCTTCCACCTGAGCCCGCGCATCATGCAGCAGAGACGAGCCACCTGCAGGCTGCCCTACACCATGACCTACGGAATAGGCTCTCCTTCTGGAAGCTTCCAGATATCCTCATTCCAACCCTTGACCCTATTTCTGCGGACAAAGAGAGCCCACGTTCTTAACAGTGGCTTGGGGGAGCTATTTGTTCACTGGAGACTCACGCATACCATCGGGGCCATTTTTTTCTGAGGGCCAGCACGCTGAGAAAACCCAGCAGTGCCAGGAGGCCTGGCCAGTGAGCACTGAGAGCCATGGGGACAGTTCCCCGTGGCCTGCTGGGGTGGACATCTCTGCTGCTCCTATCACAGGATGTTGAGGACCCTCTGCTGTGCTGCCAGCATTGGTCCCTCAGGATGGAGGCCCTGTCTCCTGGCTCTACTCTGACTCAGTTTCCCCAAGGCTTCCCTTAGTCTTCCGTCTTCCAGCAGATGTCACTTCCGTGGTGACCCTGTCTTCACAATGACTTGGACATCTCACATGTGATGAAGTGTCTCCGTGCCTTCCCTTAGTCCCACAGAAGCCGTTTCCGCTGCTCCTGACAGGGCCATGGAGACTAACATGAAAGCTTTGGCCTTCGGGACTAACATGAAACGTCCCTTCAACCATGATCCATGATGGGATGCTACCATCCCAGAGTCCTAGAGTGACCAATAATGAGCCGACTCACGATCCCCTGACTCACCCCAAAGAGGCTGAGGTTGGCATGGGCTCATGCACTGACAGGAGCGCAGCTCGTTTCCAGGAACAGGGCATTTGTACTCAGGACAAAGGGGAATGAGGATCCTCCTGGGGAAGCAGAGCAGAGAATGCCATTAGCTGTGACAGTCAAAACACACATATCTGGGCTAGAGAGATGGCCCGAGTGGTTAAGAGTGCTGCTGGATACTCTTACAGAGGACCTGGGTTCAAATCCCAGCCCTTACATGGGAGCTAACAACTGTCTGTAACTCCAGTTCCAGGGAAACCGACATCTCCGTCTTGCCTCAAAGACACCACACACACACACATGGTATACAGATACACACATTAAAAAATAATTAATCAGGGCTGGTGAGATGGCTCAGCAGGTAAGAGCACTGACTGCTCTTCCAAAGGTCCTAAGTTCAAATCCCAGTAACCACATGGTGGCTCACAACCACCCATAATGAGATCTGACGCCATCTTCTGGTGCATATGAAGACAGCTACAGTGTACTTATTTATAATAATAAATAAATCTTTGGGCCAGAGTGAGCAGGGACCAAGTGAGCGGGGTCTACCAGAGTGAGCAGAGGTCCTAAAAGTCAATTCCCAACAACCAGATGAAGGCTCACAACTATCTGTACAGCTACAGTGTGTACTCATATGCATAAAAGAAATAAATAAATCTTTAAAAAAATAATTAATTGGAAAAAACCCATCCTCCATGAGGAAGAAAGATGGGATCTAGGGCCTTCTCTAGACACACATGCTTAACCCATGTGGAGTGTGGGCACACATGATGAATGTAGGTGCATGCTCTATGTCCAGGAGGCTTGCAGGGAGGGATGTCACTCAAATAGTCACCAAGGTTTGCCCAACCAACATCAAATACAAGGCCAATGGCTTGGCTGTGTCCCCAGGGGGTCGCGTAAATATTTAAGAAGGCACCATCCCATGCTAATGCTGGCTACTCTCTGGCCCCGGTGGTCTTGCTGCCTCCATGGCTAGCCCCATGCAGTGACCACCCATCTAGCTGTCACAAATCCCTGTAACCAGGTAAAACCAAAACTCTAGAGGCTTGTAATTTATCAGTCAGATTTATATTAGTAAATTCTCAACCCACAAAATGCCTGCACAATGAACTCAAAACTCAATTGATATAAACATAAGCTACACACCTAGATGGGGCAAATGCACCTCACTTATTACTTAATCATGGTTCTAAGAAGTCCCCAATACTTATGGCTCCCAGGACTGTGTGATTCTGGCTCCTCTTCCTCTTCTATAGGTTCCATCTTTTCTCTTCCTCTCCTTCCCTTCTTCCTCTCTCTGTCCCTCTGCCCTGTCTCTAAAATCTCTTGCCTTCTCTTGTGCCTGCCCTCACCTGCATATAGACAGCAATCCACGCGGTTCTTATAAAAGGTGACATCGCACATTCAGTCTGAGCTTCTCTCCATTCATGCTCATTCATGCTTTGAACACTTGGTCCCGAGGGGTGGAGCTGTTTTGGCATGCCGTGAACCTTTAGGGGGGTGGGGATGGTCTGGCAGAGGTGGGTCACTAGGGGCAGGCCTCTTGAAGATCATATGCAGCCCTGCTTCTGAGTGACTCTCTGCTCCCTGTCACACACTCTCACTGCCTGGCCTCTGCCAAGTCTTCCTACACAGATAGAACCTGCTGAAACTGTGAATCCGTCTGGACTCGCCTCCGCTCAGGTGTTTCTGTCAGGTGTTTTAGCGTATCTGGCCTTCACACTGTCCACGACTCTGTGTAACATGACAGCCCTGCCTGGGAGGTGTTTAGGAAACTGGGGTACATGTATCTATTTGTGGGTGTGCACACACACGTCACACTTAGCAGCCAGCCACTCCTAACCTGGAAGAATCTGGCCACAGCAGAAGCACCTAGCTTTAGAAGCCAGACTCTCCCATTTCACTAGCGTGTGTGTGTGTGTGTGTGTGTGTGTGTGTGTGTGTGTGTACCAGTGCAGACAGTAGCGGGGGAAGAAAATGTGTTGGAAGGCACCCAGATGACACTGGAAGAGGTTTACTGGAACCTTCTAAAGCCAGGGCCAGGACTAGAAACTCAGAACTAAGTCTTTCTGCTTCTCCAAAAAACAGGGAGCTTGGAAAAGAGAATCCCCTACAGCCAGCTTTTCAGAGACCCTTCCTGAGTCCTTCGTGGGAAATCCAACTGGGGGTCTGAGACTCTGCATCTGAGGCACTAGGTTTTGCATATATTAAGAATTACCAGGGGGTGGGGCCTGTTAGTCACGTGCTGGTTATCCTGGAGAAGGGCAGAGAGAAGCCTCTTCTACCCTGGGACTGGCTAGTCTGTGGCTGGGTGCAGTTCATCTGGACAGTGACAGATCCTGAAGACCTTGGGTCCTTGGCCTTGGTGGCCCTGGGAAGGTGTCCAATGCCCTCATTGGTATGGCCCAGTCAGCCCCTGCTTTCAAGATAAAAGCAAAATGTGTGTTCTCTTTTGCCCAACACGTAGGCAGCATGCTTTATTGCCCAGGGGACTTGGTAACTACAGGCTACACCCCTGCTTCTATATATCTGGAAACTGCCTGGCTGGGACTCCAGTGTGGGTTCTCCTGGGCCTGCTGCAGACCAAGCCCTGTTCTCCACTGCCTTGGGCTTGGCAGGCCCATTGGGACCACTCCTGGGATCCTGCCATCTGGCTTCCCAGTGAATTCTGGCCAGGAGTACAGTTGAGGATATCGGCATCCCAGCTCCCTATCTTGGGAGCCCTTAGGGTCCAGAGTTTCCAGCTTTCACCAAGAGCCCACTGTCTAAAGGAGAAGAGCAGGGAGTGTAGGCCACACCATCTCAGAACTCCACATGCTCCCTGTACTCTGATGTGAACTGGCGTGTCAACCTTTCTTATGCCACCCAGTCCGAATGTACCTTCTGGCTCCCACTGGGGTCCTGACAAATACAGTTTGGGAGAGCAAGTTCAGAAACAAGAAGAATGTTTAAAAAGAATGAGTCAGAAAAGTGGCAGGTTGCACTGTGTATGTTGGGGGGGAGAGCAGGAGGGGAGCGGGCTCTACACATGCCAATTCTCAGGGATGGGGTGGGCCTGAGTTGACTCCTGCAGATGCTGGGAGCTGGGGCATCTAACATTCCAATTCTCTTGCACACTCAGGGTGGGCATCATCTAGGGAGACAGCCTAGATAATAGATAAGATAAAAGATAAGGTGGGGGGAGTGGGAGGTGGAAGAAGAAATAAGGCAGGGAGTGGGGGAGTGGGAGGTGGAAGAAGAAATAAGGCAGGGAGTGGGGGAGTGGGAGGTGGAAGAAGAAAGCTTTGCTTTTTGCCTGCTCATTGGGCAAGTTCATCTACTCTTGTTGCTGATGCAGACTGTCACTGAGGGCACTACGCAGCTTTTGGGGGGTGTCCGGCGTGGACTGCGAGCCAGAGGCTCTCTGGGAACTCTCTAGGCCTTTAGCACCAGATTGGGACTGCCGGAGAACCAACCTTGAGGCTCTCAACCCCTTCAGAATAACGAAACAGGCATCGCTGGACTACCGAGACCGTGTTACATAAGTGCTCTAAGAAACCTCCTTTTAATATACATCACTCTGCCTGTTCTGTTCCTCTGGTGACTCCTGACCAACACTGACATAAAATCCTCCTTGGGGCTGTTATCATGAAAGCCAGCAGGCAGCCTTTCTCTCCAAGTGCTAGTTCTTGGCCAGTAATCTGCTTCCCCTGCACCACCAGGGGGCGCCCTGCTTCGCCACAGGAACAGGATGTGTCGGGGTTGAGGGAGAGGCCCTTCCTCTCAGCCTGCTCTCCCGTTCACAGCTCATGTTTGACTCTGTTTTTCTATCTGGATGGACACTGATTTCACAAGGCTGAAGGACGTGGGCAGCCTGACAATCCCGGGGAATCATGGAGACTATGTTCTGTCTGTGTTCCAAGGGGCGGCTCTCCTATACTTCAGTGTCTCCGGAAAAAAAAAAAAGTATGTGCACGTGTGTGCGCATGTGCATCTGTGTGCGTCTCTCCGTGTCTGCAAAGTGTACCCGTGTGCCCGCACTCTGTTCTCGTGGGAGGCCCTTGTCTCCTTGATCTCCCGCTCTGCCGGTCACGTCTCAGCCCCTTGAATAACAAGTGAATCAGTAATCAAACCACACCACACCACCAGGCCAGAGCCAGAAAGAATCCAGTCTCCCAAGTTCCCTCCCTGACCCCTCCCACGATATAAATTTCCCCTAAAGCCATCTTTGCATGGTTATTGCATCAGAATGGGGTTTATAAATCTTCGGCCAAGGCACAGATGGAGCTGGAGGAGGGGGAGGGAACTTCACAACCTGTAGCAGCCCCAGCGGCAAAGTGCAGCCCACAGCGTGGGTTTCCAGGCAATCCTTGCCCTTAAAGGAAGAAGGTCAGAGCCGCCTGCAGGGTGGGGTTGGGGTCGTGATGGACAACAGGTTCTCCATTCTCAGAACGCCTAAAAAAGTCAAATCAGAAGCCGGATCCAATGCTAGACATGTGCGTGTGGGCCCTCCCAGCATCTGGACACTCTCTGGTTTTGAAATGTTCTGGAACTAAAGGACAGAGGGAGCCTTCAGAGTGGGAGCCCCTCTCCCGTCTTGCCTTCTGCAGGGGAGGCAGGAGGCAAGATGAGTTTGCCTGACTGCTTGCCTGGGACCCTGGGAGGGGGGCTGACCTAATTCATTGTGTTTTCTTGTTCACCGTGGCTAGCTGATCCTGTTTAGAATGTTATTTTCCCTTCCCACACTGAACTTCACAATTCTGATAGATTTGTGGTATGATCTTACCACTCACGTCCCTTGAAGTAAAAATCCTGTCTACACCATTAGCCCTCTCAGGGACTGCCCCCTGAGCTGCTCTTAGGCATCGTAAGGACCTAAAAACAAGTACAGTACTTTTAAAGCCATTTCTTTGTTCCAGTCCCCGTTTGTTTAATGTGTTTCCCCCAGTGCTTGAGCCTCTTAATTCAGTACTGGCTTCCCCAGACATTTTCTTTTCTACACTCCTAGCTCTGCCTGAAGCCACACCCCTCTGCCTGCTGTCTCCTGGCCACACCCCTCTGCCTGCTGCCTCCTGGCCACACCCCTCTGCCCAGTTGTTGCCCCTACCTCCCATGGATCTTCTTCAAGTGCTTTGCCATGGTCATCTCTGTGTGACAGACTAAGATGTGTAAGATGTGTAAGTGACTAAGTCACTGTTCCCTTGTCCCCTAGTGATGGCCTATGTATTACAGCTGTGGCTTTATGTAAAGTCTACAGCCTCTGACTTTCTACAAGGAAGACGTTCATTAGGCATGTCCAACATATGGCTTTTGTGCACTGGGTATCTCAGGATACCTATGGATATGATGCAATACATTTGTAGATGACAGCGACGTATCGAAGTGTTGAAGGACAAGCCTGTGCCTTAGGCTGCTGACTGGACTTGGTCTCACCAGAAGGAGGACATTTAGAGTAGACCCTAGTTTCACAGAAAATGAAGAAACACTCCTTAGGGCTGGCAGCTTCAGTCCAAGTCTAACACAGGGTTGACCTTTCCTAAAGACCCTTCCCAGGTTTCGGGGAACCCAGACGCTCTCCGCAGGCCCATCAGCCAATTCCTCGAAATAAATCCTATGATCTGAATCTCCAGCTGGTTCCCTTTCTCTCTCTCTCTCTTTTTTTTTTTTTAGATTTATTTATTTATTATATGTAAGTACACTGTAGCTGTCTTCAGACGCACCAGAAGAGGGCGTCAGAACTCATTACGGGTGGTTGTGAGCCACCATGTGGTTGCTGGGATTTGAACTCATGACCTTCTGAAGAGCAGTCGGTGCTCTTACCCGCTGAGCCATCTCACCAGCCCCATGGTTCCCTTTCTCAAGCCAAACTCCGGCCTGAGTGTGTTATAATTTCCCCCTGCTCGGGTAGTGCGACCTCTCCCTCCTGCCCCAGACATTTATTGTAACTGCCACATGGCTCCTTTTACTTCCTCCGCCAAGCGCCTGACCTACCACAGGTGCTCTGTCATTGTGGGCTAGCTGACAGACAGTGGGCAGGTGATGTGCACTTCCCTTTGCTCTGAGGCAGTATCTTGGCAGAACAGAGGCAACAATCGTGCACCTCTGCTACATCTTCAACACCCTCAGAGGCTGAGACGCCCTAGACGACAACACAGAGGCTGAAGCCGCTCTCCATGCAGCCCACAGCCAATCAGAGGCGAGCCTTAAACCTAGGGTTGCACAAGGCTGAATGCTAAGTCTCTCTCTGGCCCTGGAGAGGCTCCTCTCCATCTCCTAGTGCACGATGCATCCCGAGGAAGAGCTGAGGTAGGTGAGCTCACAGCCTAACTGCTTATGGGGAAAGCTGGGCCTTGCTTCTCTATGGGGAAGATCCGCTGTACACGTGACTACCTCTCTGATCCTCTATCTGCTCAGACTCAGGCTCTGAGGGGGACTTCTGGAGGATCATCAGTGCAGGAAAGAACAGAAGCCTCTAGCCCGGCCCTGGTGATAACTGACCACTGTGATGACTGGATATTATGGGGTTCACACCACAGAAAGACCCTTGCCTCTGTTTTGTTGGCTATTTTTAAAATGGGGATTGAACCGGGTTTGCCAAGTGTGATGGTTTGTATGTGCTCAGCCCAAGGAGTGGCACTATTAGGAGGTGTGGCCCTGCTAGAGTAGGTGTGGCCTTATTGGAGGTTGTGTGTCACTGTGGGCGCGGGCTTAAAGACCCTCATCCTAGCTGCCTGGAAGTCAGTGTTCCACTAGGAGCTTTCAGGTGAAGATGTAGAACTCTCAGCTCCGCCTGCACTATGCCTGCCTAGACTCTGCCATGCTCCCTCCTTGATGATAATGGACTGAACCTCTGACCTGTAAGCCAGCCCCAATTAAATGTTGTCCTTATAAGACTTGCATTGGTCATGGTGTCTGTTCACAGCAGTAAAACCCTAACTAAGACAACAAGGAAGCTAAGAAGAGTGGCTGCTGTGTGTGTGCCTGTGCATTATACATGTGCACAGTGTGCATAGGAATAGTGCATAGTATGTAGCATGTGTGTGTGTCTGTGTGTAGTGTGTGTATATAGTATGTGTGTATATGTATACGTAGTGTTTGTGTATGTATACATAGTTGTGTGTATGGGGACATAGTATACGTACATGTATGCACATGTACATGTATGTGTGCATGCATGTACATGTATGTATGGGCATGCTTATGTGTGTCCATGTTCCAGTGACTAGATGTGTTCTAGGAGAATGCCCAGTGTACTCTGAGCTTCTCAGTTACTATTATGTGTGCTCAAGAATGTGACAAAACAGGGCCCACATCACTGAGGCCCACAGCCAATGCAAAGGCCAGCTCCAACGCTCATTAGCTGTAGATAATGCAGTCTGAGTTTCTTTAGCTGCTAGGCTAGATTCTACTGGTATTCCCCTTGGAGGGGTTTCAGGGATGCTAACAATTGCAAGACACACATTAACTGCCCAGGCATACTGTATACCTTTCCCCTGTTAACAGCAGGCTTCGGCAAACAGTTTTATTAGAGGCAAGAGCCCTGGTACCAAAAAGGGAAAATGCCCAGCCTTCCCTCTTCCCTGTCTTTTTGCAGAGGAGGAAACAGAGCCCCCCTCCCCGTCCCCTTCACTTCCTCCACTAACCTGGACACGACAGCCTGGAGCTGCAGCCAAGACTTTGCCTGTTCAAAATTGGGGCAGCCAGAGGGGCTCTGGGGCTGGTCCAGTGTGGAACCCCCCTCCTCGGGAAATATTCTTTCAGGTGACATGGTAATTTAAGGCAATAACTTCATGAAGTCCTGAAGTGTTTGAGTGGGAAGGGCTCCCAGGTGGCATTTGAGAAGAGAACTTGAGGCCTGGAGGGGGTACATATTCTCCGAGGTCACTCCTGATTAGCTGAACTTCCCCTTGAATCTAGGACCTCCAACCTGAACCCTAGCTCCTCATTCTTTTGTCTTGAGGCTGCCCCAGATGGGGAAGGCTGAGATGTGCGTCCAGCATCAGAGACCGCCACACCCTTTACTGTGGACCCGCACGGGATGTTAGAGCACGTGCCTTTTGTGAAGGTAAAGGGTAAAGACTTAGCCTTCCCACGTCTCTGACCGCCCCAGGTTTCCTGTCACGAGCACTGAAATAATCACTGGTCACAGGAGGCGATAGGAATCTTTTCCACAGAACAAAACAGAAAAAAACTACATCAGAGAGAGGAAGGCTGCTGCGCGTCCAGACAGGAACACGTGCTCCTTCGAGTGATTCCCAGGGCAGTGAGCGAGCTAGGGAGCCAGTGGGTCCTGTAGGTTAGCTGAGACCCTGCGGCCTCCCCGGCTGCACTGAGGGCCTGCAACAGCACCAGTTGTCTGCGACATTAAGGCCAAGAAATAGAGGAGGTTGGTCTGGAGTTGAGCCCTGGGGACCAGGTGGGCTGAGTCTGTCTTGGCCGGCTTCCTATACTGGCCATGGAGATGGCTCCTCGCCTAGCTCCCCTCAGCCTCTGAGGATCCCTGGCTGTTTCTGTCCAATCAGGCCAGCCAAAGATGGAGCATCCCCTTGGTCACATGACCTCTGTCTGCCGAAAGGGGAGCCCCTCAAAAGACAGGGAGGAGCCCGTCAGAATTCCAGCACTCTGGGTTCTGCCAGCATTTCCTGGAAAGCATGGGAGGGACACAGGGTTCTGAGTGCTAAGCTGCAGAGCAAGGTCCCAGAGAGAGTCACAGGACGTAGGAAAGGCTGAGCCCTGGCTGCTGTTTCTCGAGTAGCCTGTATTCGGGTGACACAGGAAGAGTGTCTTGACTTTGTCTGCATTCACTAGAAAACCTGGTGCAAATGATCCCACTTTTTGGTGAACTGGGCTGACTCCTCTAAACAGGATGCCGGGAGGACGGCTGCAAATGGAACCTGAGGGCCTCACATGGCCACGCGTCTTCTTCCCGAGTCTCTGAGCGTGCGACAGATAAACCTCTGCATGTAGCCCTGTTTTACAGAGAGGTAAACTGATGCACAGCTAGCAGATAAAGAGCTGGGGTTTCAACTCAGGCTTACTGGGCTGGAACCCCATGTTGTGGAGACTTCAAACCGATACTTAATAGACAGACCAGCTTCTTAAGACACATTGTGATTGTCTCTGGGCTTTAATGGCTTCCAACTTGCAGCCAGTCCCGCTTTGGAGCCCCACCCCTCCTGTAGTATGCAGATCCTGAACAGATGTCATTCCCCGTGTCCCTGTCTCTATCTGGAGCAGCTCCTGATCTGCCTTACTCTGCAGATATAAGGAAATAGACCTCTTATTTTTCTAAGTTAAAATTTCCTTAATTTTTTTTTTTTTTTTAATTCCTGGCACCACTACCACACTTTACAGGGCAATATACCTGATGTAATGAAAAGGAAAAGGACAAGGAAAAGGAAAAGAAAAGGCTACAACTGATGAAAAACTTCAGGAATGAACATCTAAATGACACTTCAGTGCGGGGATCAACAGCTGCGCTTTTTGGTGTCGATGACGGTCCTGAACAAGAAGGGTTTCCTGCTTGAGCTGAAGGAAGTTTTCTGACCATGGACCACTGTTGCTCCTCCGTGGCAGACTTTTACAGTTCCTCTAATGTGTGTGGGACGGCTGTCTCGGAGTGAGCTGCAGCTTTCCTGACAACTGCCCCTATTCTCCTGCTAAGAACCCGAGCTATTTTCTGTTGCCACACCCACCCCTTCCCCCACCAGATCTACAGCCACTGCCACAGGGAACACCCTGGCTCCTTCCACCAACACTGTCACCCTTCACGGGTCCATAATTTGATTGCTGTTGTTCACTCTAATCTCCAAATCACTATAGTCCCCCCAACCATAGTTATCTCCACCTCCTCCGTTGTATCCACCATATCCCCTCCACCTCATCACCTCCTTGGTTTCCATGTTCTGGTCCAGCACCATCATCACTTCCTCTGTTACTGTAAGCAGGACCACCACAGCTGTCACTGTCACCTGCAAATCCATTCTATCCACCGCCACCACCGCCACAGCTACCTCTACCGTCACTACACACACCACCACAGCCTTCTTCCTCTTCAACTAAAGTTTCCACCACAAATAAGGTTGCCTCCACCACATCCGAAGTTTCCTCCACAGCCCACAGAGTTACCACAGCCACCCCTGCAGCCCCGCTGCGGTCCAGCAGACTGTGCCTCTTGTTCAGAAAGAGCCCTTTCCACTCCACACAGATGCCCATTAGTCGTGAGGTAGCTCTGAGCAATAATCTTATCAACCGTGCCTTGAACATCAATACTTACAAAAGCAAACCCTCTCTTCTCTCCTTTCTCTGTCTTCATAACGCCTATGGTTTCGGTCTTACCATACTCCAAAAGTAGCCCCTCTCAATAGGTTTTTCTGTCTCTTCTTTAATACTGCTGTGATGGCTATTCCTGGCTGTCAACTTGACAACATCCAGAGTGAACTACAAATCCAAAAGTGGAGGGCGCGCCAGTGAGGGATTTCTGCTTACTCTGAAGTAGGAAGATCCCACACCTTTAATCTCGATCTTGAGATGAGAAGGCATACTTTGTAATCTGGTCCATGCCTTCTGTTGGAAGCACATATATGTATATGTGTGTGAGTATGTATATATGCACGCACATATATAAGGACATGGAAGAAGGAAGCTTCACTCTTTGCCTGCTTGCTCTTGCCTTGCTTGCTATTAAGTGTTATGCCATCCATCTTGGTACCTGCAAGCCGTCTGTCTCTGACTCCAGTCCCTGAAAGATAAGTTTCCAGTAATGCCAATTCAGCGAGCACCCCCCTGCCGCCCAAAAAAGGCAACAACAGTTACTACTTGTTAGGACATGACTAGCGGCTTCTTTTGCTAATGGAACTTGCTTACACAGATTGTACAATACCCAAAGGTTGTTTTGAGCTGCCTTAAGCACTTAACCTTGGCAGAACAGAACAGTTTTTGCTTGCTTGTATAGATTTTGAAGGTTTCCATGTGGTTTCCCCCTTTAAAATCTTTCCCCATACCCCTCCTGCATGACAAACTCAAATTTGGCTCAGAGATTGTTCATCCTGCTAGCAGCTAACCAATAAATCTTTTAATTATAATTAAATTGAGTCTATGTTTTTTTCTTAGGGGTCACAAACTCCATTAACACAAGTCCATTCCTTCATTGGCACTAGAGCCTACTTCTTTAAGATTTTAGCATGGGGGCTGGCGAGATGGCTTAGCAGGAAAGAGCACTGACTGCTCTTCTGAAGGTCCTGAGTTCAAATCCCAGCAACCACATGGTGGCTCACAATCACCCATAATGAGATCTGATGCCCTCTCCTGGCGCATCTGAAGTCAGCTACAGTGTACTTATATATAATAATAAATAAAATCTTAAAAAAAAAAAAGATTTTAGCATGTACTGAAGACCAGCTGAGACATCCAGCCTCATGGACTAAGTAGCTACTGGATTCTTGGACTTTCTGTTCAAAGGCAGCCACTGTTGGATTAGCTGGACACAGCCTGCAAATCATTCTAATAAATTCCCTTTCTATACACAGAGAGATTCAGTCTATAAGTTCTGTACTCTAGAGAACTCTGGCTAATATAGCCACCAACAAAAAATTTTCTTCCCTGTAAGTGTTCACCAGGCTTTATAAGAATCCACCCCACACCTGTCAACCTCGTGTGGCCGAGCACACACTGCAACATCCACCTCTTCAACACAAGACTCGCTCACAATCCCAGAGCCCCTGGAACGTTTTATTTAGGGATCCCTCATCACTGCACAGTCTGTAAGTGTGCCCCATTCCTTAGAATGGTCTCTTAAGTTGTCATCTGTAATTTCATGTCGCAGGTAACCAATTAACAGCTTTCATGTCCCAGGTAACCAATCAACAGCTTTCATGTCCCAGGTAACCAATCAACAGCTTTCATGTCCCAGGTAACCAATCAACAGCTTTCTCTACTGTTCTGGTTCCTTTGGGTGGTGGTCCTTCATTTTGAGACCAGACTGGCCACTTAAAAGCCCAAGTTCAATAGAAGAAGATGTATCTTAGTTCTATAAGCCATTCTAGAATGTTCTTGAATCTGAGGAAAGGGCTGTGGGAACCCTTTATTGACAGCTGCCTCATGAAAAGCACAGATCCCAATCTGGAGCTTTGGAGTGGCATCTCAGATGGGGACAGCCTTGTGGTAGGTACTGTGTCCTTAACCTGTGAGGTTCAGGTCATCTCTGGCCAGCTGGCATCATCGTCTCCTGGTCTGGGCAGGTGAGAAGGCTTAGTGCAGTGGTTCTCAACTTTCCTAGTGTTGTGACCCCCTAATATGGTTTCTCATGTTGTGGTGACCCCCAAACATAAAACTATTTTTGTTGTTGCTTCATAACTGCAATTTCTACTATTATGGACTGTAATGTAAATATCTGTGTTTTCCAGTGGTCTTGTGCAATGCTGTGAAAGGGTCATTTAAACTTCCAAGGGTTACAGACCCATAGGTTGAGCCTTAGGGGTAAAGGCACTTGCTGCTAAGCCTGACAACTTGAGTTCAATTCCTGGGATTCACATGGTGGAAGGAGCGAACCAACTCCCACAGGTTTTCCCCTGACCTTCACATGCATGTGGGCATGCACATGCAAACACACATATACCAAATAATAAATAAATGAGTATAATAACTTATTTAGGGACAGAGGTGGCAATGGTGTCAGGATAGCCAAGGGCAGCTCAACCTTTCCAGCAACACTGTAGGAGGAACCGTACTGGATATAAAACCAGCCAGTTCTGTAGATGAGAAATGTCTGTCATAGTGAGTGTTTGCATCCTGAAGGATGCCCAGCTGTGGAGTGCCAGGGTGGTCTCCTATATCTGTACATAGTCTGCTGCTCCTTAGATTTATTTATTTAATTTATATGAGTACACTGTAGCTATCTTCAGAGGGCATTGGATCCCATTATAGATGGTTGTGAGCCACCATGTGGTTGCTGGAAATTGAACTCAGGACCTCTGGAAGAGCAGTCAGTGCTCTTAACCACTGAGCCATCTCTCTAGCCCACATATTCTGTTCTCATTCTCTCTCTCTCTCTCTCTCTCTCTCTCTTTCTCTCTTGCTCTCCCTGTCTCCCTCCCTCCCTCCCTCCCCCTCTCTCTCTCCTCTCTCTGTACTTGTGCATGTGCATGTGTATACAGATCAGATAACAGCTTTCGAGTGTGTGTATTTGTGTGTCTGTGTCTGTACTCACATAGATGTGTGTAGACCAGATGACAGCTTCAACTGTTTTCCTTAGGTGCCATCCACCTTCTTTTCTGAAATTGTCTCTACTGATCTCTAATCTAAGCAGTCCAGTCTAGTCAGCTCTCCGCAGGGATCCACCTGTCCCTGCTTCTCCAGGGCTGGATGATAAGCATGCACCCACTACACCTTGATTTTTCCTTTTAGATTTATGTACGTCTGTGTGTTTGTATGTGCTCATGGGTGTTTTGCTCCCATGTATGTCTGTATACCACCATGTGCATGCAGTGCCTGCAGAGACCTGAAGAGGACATCAGATCTCTGGAACTGGCATTAAGACAGTTGTCAGCCTCCGTGTGGGTGCTGGGAACTGAACCGGGGTCCTTTGGAAGAGCAGACAGGCCTCAGACACTGAGCCACCTCTCTCTAGCTGAAACCCGGATTTTACTAAAGTGATTCTGGGATTGAACTCAGGTCCTCCCTCAGGCTTGAGCAGTGAGCCCTTTACCAGCTGAGCCCCATCCCCATCAGACCACCTTCTTGTCACCATTATCTATCACATAAACACCCCAGCCCCAGCCTACATCAGGAGATTCTAATTTGTTGCTCAGCTGGCCAGAGGGGACTTGGAGGGAACTCATGACCTATCTCTGGGCTGGGAGGCCTCAGTCAGGATCTGAGCTGTCAACATGAGTGTCAAGATGGCAGAAAATTCCTGAGTCTGAGCTGGGACTCAGCAGAGCTCTGACATGTGCGGGCTTGCTGACTTCACCAGCACTTCACATTCTGGAGCCAAAGATAAACCCATCCAGATTCCCTGCCCAGCTCATTGGCAGCTTGACCTGCTGAACCCATCCCAATCCAAAGCCTGCCCTGGAGAAGCTGGGTCATGCTTCTGTTTCTCCATTAATGGTGAGTCCTAAGTACTTTAAATCTTAGGCTGCCTGGGGTGGGCAACTAGTAGGTGCTCAATCAATTTTTAGGATTGCTACTAATGAGAACTGAATTAATCTATTGCAGCTTGCCCATCTGCAAGGATCCACTCATGATTGTCCATCCCTACAGGGACCTTCAGAGCCAAGACAATGTAAAAAAATGGCCTGGTCTGCATGTGGCAGGTTACAGACCAAGGGAGGCAGTAATAGTTGGCGGCATGGATGTGTTTTCTGAATAGGAGTGAGGAGAGAGGATGGGGGCAGAACAGCCTCCAATCCTGCCTCCCGAAAATCAGATTTTAGCATAATAAATTGCAACCTTTTTTTTTTTAAAAGGGGCCGTTACCTTTTTGGGTGCTGTTTCTGAGAGGAATGAAAGGACAGGAAGTGCTTCATGCAGGGACACGCTCATCCTCAGGGGATGCTGGCTAGATGCCATTCTACGCCCGTGCAATGACTGGCTGCTATAGGATGCTTCTCCGAGCTTGCCAAAATGAAAGTGTATTCCTGAAACCTTGTCAACCTTATAATCTCAGGCCGTTAAACTGTTTACACAACTCAGGGTGTACGCTGCTGAGGGTTAGCACCAACGTCGTTAGCCATTGATCACCTTGTTTAGCCACAGGACGACCATCTTTAGCCACAGGATCACTGTTTGCTTTGGACTTCTTTGTAGGGCTTCCTAAGCTTGCTTTTTACGTGAAGAACATCTATGGGACTGGGAGAAGCCTCAGATCCTTAGCAGCCACAGCAAAGCAGGCCATAGCAGTTTATAAGCTGTGACCTCAATGCTGGGGAAGGGCAGAGAAAGGCAGCTCCCGGGAGCCTGCTGGTCGCTCAGTCTAACTGAAAGCTGGGCTACAGGTTTGGTAAGAGAGTTTGTCTCAAAAAATACAGCGAGAAGTGATAAAGGAAGACACCAGCATTGACTTCTGACATCCACACAGCCATGCACAGGCCGGCACACTCATGCTGACCCACGGGGCTTTTGCAATAACCAGCCTTGCATTTTCTCCTTTAAAAAATAAAATAGAGAGTGAATTATAGTTAGTTTGTATGAGAAAGGCAGCCAGCCAGGCCTTGCTTATGTAGGAGCTGGCAAATAAATGCAGTGTTTTTGTTTAACGTGAAATGTTAAAGTGTTTCTCCCATGATTCTCTGGTTGCCTAACTACCACAGGTGAATCAGAGGACTTAAGAACCAGGGCATCTGGAAAGACTTCAAAGATGGGACTCTGGGACTGCCAAGCTCCCTACCATGCTGCAAAGCCCTCCCATGATTGTGCAATCCAATTTGTCTCCTTGATTCAGCCATGGCAGCCCCAGGAGATAGGCAGACACAGGTCCTTCCACAGTGTTCTCATGGTTGGGTCACCCTTGAGTGGCATTTTCATGATGGTGAGTCCTTTAAGCACATCGCACATGAGCAAGTCATCCTGTCATCTTTGTTCTCAGAGGACCATTCCTCACCTGTTGTGCTCAACTGCCAAGGTCCCAGGTGTTGGAGACTTGGTCCCCAAGGTGGCAGTGTTGAGAGGTGGTGGCAAGGAACCTTTAAGAGGTAGGGCTTAAAGGGGAAGCTTTTAAGTCATTGGAAGCTGGGCCTTGGAAGGGATACATTTCTGTCCCTGTCAATCACTCTAACATTGACAGACAAGGGGAGAGGCTTCAAGGGCCACCTTTCAGCAACAGGAAGTTAATTAAGCTCTTTCCTTTTTCTCTCCTACCCTCCTCCTGCCTCTATCTCTCCCTCTTTCCTGCCTCAGCCTCTCTAGTTCTGGGATTCCAAATGTGTTCTACCACACCTGGTGGTAAAACCTCCTTTGTTTACAAAGTTATCTGCCTCGGGTACTTTGTAACAGAGGAGGGAACTAGACAAGCCCAGAATCACAGCCCATTTCTCTCCTGTACACGGACTCTGCTCTGTTGGAGTCTAACGTGTTCACTCCTGCGCAGTCTGACTCTTGTGTGTGAGAACACACATCTTAAGAATAATGAAAGCCCAAGGCAGCTAGTGGGGCTCGCCTTCCAATCTGCTGTTTACCTATCCTTCCTCTTTGCAATGCAAAAATGTATCCGGAGTCTCAACTATTTTCACAACCCACGAGGGGGCCGGGCTCCGTTTTTTTTCTCAGCTGCTGGGGTTTTAGGGGAGCTGGAACTCCCTGTACTCCAGGTTTGAGGGTCCTTTCCCTCACCCGCCCCCTACGCTGCCCAAACCCTGGTGCACCAGGTTCTGAGTACAAACAGGCAGGACAGAGGCATGCTGATTGGCATTCAAATCCCAGCCCTGCCATTTGCTTATGCTGTGACCAGCTTTCTGAGCCCAAGTCACTGCCTGCAGGCTAAGGAGCTTTGCTGTTGGTGTAAGGGTACCTCGGGGACCTGGCATGCTCACCCCTGTCACTCATTAATGCCAACACCCTTGCCAGACTCACAGTTGCTTTCTCTTCTCCACTAATTGAAGAATGATTCTGAGCAGTCAGGAGCTTCCACTCTCTTAGTCACAGGTGCCAAAGGGATTCTGGGAAAGAACTGCCTAGGCCACTTGTGAGGGGAGCCTCTCGATTGACGGCCTAGCGCTTAGCTTCAGACTGAACTCATGTCCATTGCTGGGAAGTTCTAGGCTGCAGAGGGAGAGGATAGGCAAGCCACACCAGGACTAGGTGGCTCTGGGATTCCTCCCGCTGTGGAGAAGTGCTTTGGGGTGGGGTGGGGCTCGGGGTCCTGTCACCCTCAACCAGCCTGTGCTCCTCCCTCTGAGGCCCCAGTAGCTAGCCAGTTTTCTGTCTCGGGAGGCCAGCTGACACGAGAGTCAGGTCAGGTTCAAATGCTCCTTCATCCACTATGCCGCCTTTACAGACTGTCTGCCAGCGTCAGATTCGGACACATCGCCTAGACAGCAGGTTTATCTGAATAAGTAGCAATGTCAGGTTTGGGTGGAGATGGTCCCTGGGGTCAGGATAGGGCTTAAACATGCTTCCATACATGCTGTGTGGTGGATGTGGCTGTCTCCAGTCCACAGCATACCCTTCCCCCTATTCAGGCTTACTTTCTGCTTCACAGGGGATGGGACTTGAACCTGAAGCCTACAGAATCTCTCACTAGGTTCTGGCTCCTCTGGGCAGAGGATTCCAGAGCAGGCTCAACTAGTGGCTTAAGGCTTATTGTATCTTGCTAGGTTCTGTTAGGTACGCATTCCCAGGAGGTATGATCTTTTTTTTTTTTAAATGATATATTTATTATTATACGTAAGTTCACTGTAGCTGTCTTCAGACACACCAGAAGAGGGCGTTAGATCTCATTACAGATGGTTGTGAACCACCATGTGGTTGCTGGGATTTGAACTCAGGACCTTCAGAAGAACAGTCAGTGCTCTTACCCACTGAGCCATCTCACCAGCCTTTTTTTTTTTTTTTAAAGGGGAACGGAGGAGGGGTTGATTTAGGGGGAGGAGAGGGAAAGGTAGGGGAGGGACTGGGAGGATGTAATGTATAAGAAAAGAACAAAAGCTAAAAGAATAGAGAGAAAGAGAGAGGAGGAAGGGAGAGTCAGAATAAGGAATAAACCAACTTCCCAAACCAAATCCTGGGCACAGAGCAGGCAGTGCAGTCAGGCAGCCCTGTTCTGTCCATCCGACCATGGTGCTTCTGCGGATCCACACAGATGAGAAAGTAGAAGCCCAGAGAAGTCAGTGTCCACATGGGCAGAACGTAACCCCAGACTGCTGGACAAGACCTGATCTCTAAACACTGGTCAAATAATCAGCACAGCTGAGAGCCTAGCGGAACTCCAGTGGAAAACTGAGCTAGACACGTCTGACATTCAGGTGAGGGTGGGAGGCACTTTCTTCTCCCAGCGTGCCTTTCTGGAGCCAAGGAGCCTTCTGTCCAAGACAGTGGTCTCCTGGGGGCCAGACGGGAAGAGATCTTTCTGGGGAGTTGATGGAGACCCCTAACTGAGCAGCTCCGAGCAGCTCCGACACCTCCAATGCAATCTCAGTAAAGGCTGGGGCTCGGCTGACCCACAACTTCGCCTACAGACTACTCCCGACTACCCAGCAACCCGCCTGTCTCCTCAGACCAGCACACCCACATGTCCCTTCTCCAGCCCTCTCTTCAGTGGGAGGATAAGAGAAGGGACTGGTGGGAATATGAACAAGCACATGTCACACGAGGATGATACTGTAAGGAAAACCTTGCACAGATGTAATAATGCACACCACAAAGAAAGAGTCAGTTCCTGGGTTCTCCTTAAATAGCTTGTTGGTTTGCTTGTTGCTTTTTTCCACGTGTAACCCTGGCTGTCCTGGAACTCATTCTCTACATCAGGCTGGCCTCGAACTCAGATCTTCCTGCCTCTACCTCCTAAACACTGGGAATAAAGGTGTGTGCCAAGATTTTCATTATCACTATTCCTGCAAAGCTACAGTCCTGGTCAATTTTTACTGAGGTAGGAATGTCTTACTACGATGCCCAGACTGTTTGGTCTTAGGCTTGTAACCCCCCCAGCCCCTGCAGCCTCCTGGGCATGGGGAACTGCAGACCTGTGCCACCAAGCCTAGCTTAGCTAGAGATATATTTTTAAGTGAATTTAAATGAGTTCATGTTTGTAACCCTCATGGTTTTGTAACTGACATTTCTGAAGGAATGAACTGTCCTCTGGTATAGCCTTGGCTGTGTCCCCTAAGTTTAATAAATAATGTTACCATAGAGTTGGTCATTTCTCAAATATATGTGATTTCACCAGAACACTTTGATGGATGACTTTTAGGAATACTTTCTAGAATTTTTTTTT
>NW_022196912.1:119299271-119312644 GCF_008632895.1 Mastomys coucha | reverse complement strand
CTGGCTGTCCTGTAGATCAGGCTGGACTCAAACTTAGAAATCTACCTGCCTCTGCCTCCCAAGTGCTGGGATTAAAGGCATGTGCCACCATTGCCTGGCAGTTTCTAGAATTTTTAAGATTTTATATCAGCTGTTAACTCATATAGTACAGGCTGGCGATATAGCCTATCAGAGCTTTATACATGAGGGATTTATCAATATTAGTCTCTATTTGCTGAGATTTTCTGGCAGGCCTGGAACACACAGTTGATGTCTGTAACTGTAGGGGCCATGTCATGGGCTCCATTTCTACTGCCCTGCTAACGGCTGTCCTTAAACTAAGGACAGACATGAGAGTCCATATCTGCTGATTAATGCCAGGAGCAGAGAAATCATTCCTTTCCTGGATACGATAAAAACAGAGGCTGCAGAGATGGCCTAATGGTAACGTGCTTGTCACACAACCGTGACAACCTGAGCTCAGATCCCCAGTACCCAGGAAAGCCAGGCACAAAGGCACACATGTGCAATGTCAGAGGGTGTAGGCCAGGGGTCGCTGAAGCGAGGAACCCCAGATTCAGTGAGACCCTGTCTCAGACACTAAGGTAAAGAGTTACAGAGTAACCCACTCAGTTTTGGCCTTTACACACACGCACGCACACACAGAGGCACACCTGTGCCCACACACACACAACCTGGGTATATCCTTGTAATCCATATACAGAGGAGGCAGAGACAGGAGGATCCCCAGGTCTCCCTAGCAAGCCAGTCTACCAGCTGGCAAGCTCCAAGTCAACTGAAGAGACTCTCAAAATATGGAGCATAATGCGGGAAGGCACGCAAGGTTTGACCTGTGATCTCACAGGGGCTTGCATGGCGAGGACACATGAACACACTCATGCATACCACACGTGCGCACGTGTGTGGGTGCACACACAACCCACGCGTGAAAAGAACAAAGTGAAAAGTTCTAGTATACTTCTCATTTCCTCTGTGACTCTCTTCCATTTTCCCCTTTGAGTGAATTCATGAGATTTTAGTTCCTAGTAGTTACAAACTGTTCACCTTCTCTGAGGAGCCATTCCAAACACTCATTAAGCGTCTCTGTCGGGTTCCAGCCAGCTTTAGGGCCCTAGCTTCGACTTCAATTGGAAGCATTGAATCAAAAGTGCCTTTTCTATAATGTGGCCTCCCTACCCGACCCCGTTTAGTACATTATTTAGCATGGTGAGTTTTCTATTTGGCTGGAATACTTAAGAAGTTTTTTCGTCCTCTCCCCCTGCACCCCCCAAAGGACAAATCCCTCCTCAAAATCTTAGTCCGTGTAAACAGAGGCTGTTTCAAGGAATCGAACCCATACATCAGAGTCTATTTAGTAGAGGTGGTTTAAAAAAAAAAAAAAAACCCTCTCCAGCTCCAGGGCTCAACACTGAGCCAAGCACCACATAGTAGGTGCCCAGTTATTCCATTTTCATACACAGTCCCAGCAAGACTCTGAAGATCCAAGGATGGTTTGTTCTCTCTAACCCCACCCCTGCCACCCTCAAATGCCACCCCTGACCTCACCCTGACCCCATTGTTGCCCTGCTGGGCTGGCTACCTGATGCAGGCCTGGGTGTGTGATTTCCCCATTCCACCTTTTCAGACCTTATACCTACTGAGATACAGGGAAAACCAGGCTGCTGATACAGAATTCAGAAGGTCACCCAGACTGGTCTTATACTTGGGGCAATCCTCCTGCTGGGATTCCAGGTGCAAGGCCCCACCTAACTTGTCTTCTTGTCTATTCTTGTCTGCTTTGCTTCTGAGATTTCATTTATGTTTCTGCAAAGGGACTTGCAGGCCCTCGAAAGTTTCCAAGAGGACAGAAGGAGCACAGTGACCCAAAGCTTCCTTCCTGGTGTGATCCAGCCCTGTCACCCTCCTCCCTGAAGGCCACCAGGCTGTCTCTTCTCATCCCACGCCTTCCCTTTTCACATGCCTCCTGGTTTCCCAGGCAGATGCCCATGACCAATCGTAAGGACACACACAGACACTTCCAGTTATTCTATCTTTACCTCTGAGCATCTGTTGAGTTACCCTGTCTCAGCTTGCTTTCTATTGCTGAGAGAAAGATCATGACCAAAGGCAACCTGGGGAGGGGAGGGTTTATTTGGCTTACAAATTCTGGAACACAGTCCATGGCAGAAAGCGAAAGCAAGGAACTGTCAGCAACAGAGACTGAAGCCGGAACCATGGAGGAAAGCCGCTGACTGCCTTGCTCCTCCTGCTTTGCTCAGTTTGCTTTCTTATACAACCCAAGACCACTTGCTCAGGGGGGATACTGACCACTGGGTCCTTCCACATCAATTATTAATTAAGAAAATGTCCCACAGGCTTGCCTGCAAGCCAATCTCTTGGAGGCATTTCCTCAACTGAGATAATTTTCAGATAATGCTAGTTTGTGTCAAGTTGAAAAATAACCAACCACCACACTACCTCATCTTCTGAGGTGCTGGGAAAGAAATCCAGGACTTTACTCCTGCCAGATAAGTGCTCTGAGGTATAGCCCTGGCCCTCATTTTTTAAAAAAATCGACATATGAGTGTTTCTTTGTAGAATACATCCCAAGACTGATCGATGACTAGTCAAGTCAGAACAGTGGACATGCATCTCTCAAGCTAACACCTTGGTGTGTTGGGGTCCCACGTTTCATTGACATTTCATAATTCACTGTACGATACCACAGAAGCCAGAAGCCCTGCCCACTGGCTGTTCTTCAGCGGTGTAACTGCAGCACCTTCTCCTTCTTCACTTTCTTGGTGACTGGCCTACCAGAGGCACTGCTGTCGGAGACTAGGGCTGTCCCTGAGAGCTCCAGACTCTCACGGGGGTTTCCAATTTAAATTTTTAGGTAGTTTCTGATTCAGTTACTATTTATAGCTGAAGGAACCAAGGCTCCGAGAGCTAAATGGCTTGCCCTAGGCTACGTAGTGGGGAAGGAGGGATTCGATTCTAGCTTAGCTTCCGAAGAATGAAGAACGGAGAAAAGGAGAGAGGAGGGGAGGGGAGAGGAAGAGAGAGGAGGGGAGGGGAGAGGATGGGAGGGAAGGGAAGAAGAGAAGAGGGAAGGGAAAGGGAGAGGAGGGGAAGAGGAGAAGGGAGGGGAAGAGAAGAGGGGAAACAGGAGAGGGGAGGGGAGAGGAGAGAAGGGGAGGGGAGGAGAGGGGAGGGATCTCATTCTCAGTGGTGTTCCCTCTAGTGTGTGCTCTAAGGAGCTTTGCTGGGCTCCTCTGAAGTGGGGACAATTGTCCTTACCACAGTCAAACAGAGACTGAGAGTCTCCCGATCCAATCCGTAAGTGGCATCCTTGAGGTCTGGACCCAATTGTCCTACTTGTCCCTCCTCACTTTGACCTCTGACAAAATGGCAGGATCTGTAGGGTTCCACAGTTTTTTGACCTCCAGAGTCTCAGAGACCCCACCTTGGTGACAGAATCAGAGAGAGATGGATTGTTCACTTTGCTCTGGAATGCAGCCCTGGGCGTGTGTCTTGGGTGTCGGCTCCCCAGAAAACCAGGAAAGCTTGCCTTGTAACCCCTTTCATAGAGGGAAAATGAAGGGCTGAGGACATTCTGGCCAAGGAGCACTGACTTGGATAGGTCGTAACAACAATAAATAGGCTGGGGTTCTGGGAAAGCTGTTTTCCTCCACCTGAGAAGGGGATTGCTGGTCTTAGAGCCCTCCTGAGATGGACCAGGAGGGCAATGACCAGCTTCCCGATCCTGAGATGCACACTGGTCCCAGCATGCACACTAAGATAGTTGTTTATGGGTTGGGGATTCCTGGGCCAATACACGCATGCTGGGAGTGATCACTTGGGTCTCTGGTGTCAATGGGTTCTTATCCCTTAACTCATGACCTTTGACTTCTTAAAGCTAAACAAAGCCCACCTGATCCATGAGCTTTCCCTGAGAATAGCAGGGGCCTCCCTCCCTCCCTCCCCCCCCCTCAACACAGAAAACTGAAGGGGAAGGTTCTGAGGCTTCTCACCTAACCCCTGCCCTGTCCCTCCTGACCCTAATATATTAGGAGCTTTCTCCAGAATGTCACGGAGTCGCATTGGGAAGCTCACAGGGTCAGCTTCCCAAGCCAGCAGCTTTAACTTAGCACCAGGCTGCATGTTCTCAGTGCTTTCTGTGTGAGCACTGCGGTCCATTCAGCAAACCCTTCATTTATTCAGCAAATAGCGACCATGGGACCCAGTTCTAAAGCAGACAATTGTCTGTCCCATAATTGGATATAGGGGTGAGGGTCCCACTTTCATTCTGGAAGCCCAGCCCCTTGGCAATCTCTACAACTCTCCCTTAGCCTATGTGGTCCCTTACAGGCCACACCTGAACAGCAGAGAGGGGTAGCGCTAATGTGGCTCTTAGACACCCTGAAATTCTTGTCCATCTGGTCACTCTGTTAGCAGAAGTCGCATGATCCAGTTATTCTGGGTTTGATCCCCTTTGCTTGGCATCTGATGGATCCCCCTGTGGAGCAGCGTCCTTACAAAGGCTCAGTCAATCCATCTTTTCTTTTTTAAAGATGACAGAGCCTGCCTCCCATGAAGTTATGGGAGTCCCTTGGCAATGTAAGAAGGAAACTGGTGAAGTTGTGGCCTCCTCCTGACTCAGTTTCCCCATCTGTGCTGGGGGCCTTGCAGGGTGTGATTGCAGGGGCCTGCCTTTCTTTTCTTCTTTCTTTCTCCCTCTTTCTTTCTTTCTCTCTCTCCCTCTTTCTTTCTTTCTTTTTTAAAAATACATCAAGCGGCAGTGCACAAGTTCAGGGTAGAGCTGTCATGGACTCCTAGGGTCCACTGCCAGGCAAGCACACAAGCTTTTCCATTTTTACTATTCTCTCCAGCCCTCCTTTTCTGGCTGTTCCTGCTCGGATCCAAGCCAGAGGAAAAGAGCACACTCTGCTCCCTGAGTCTCAGGACTGGACTGTGGGGTGTTCCCATCACCCACCCTGCTGTTAGGGCACAGAGGGGCATCAGATCCTCTCCAAGCCCTTCTCTGACACAGAAGGGCCAAGAATTGTGGCTGGCTGGCGCAGCACCACACCCACACCCAGCAGAGCTCCTGCTTCCTGTGGACGGCTGGAGAGCCACAGGCAGCCTGTGACTCAGGAAGGCACATTCTAACCTGCCTAACCTGCGAGCATCACTGCTGCACCCAACACAAGGCCATGGAGCTACCAACCAGCAACCGGGGGAACGCAAACTGCACACGTGGCACGTCCTGAGGAGACCGCATTTCTGTCTGCATTAAAAGGAGCCATCGAGTCTTCTTTGTGGCCCTGGTGCCGAGATATAAAACCTTCACCAACTATGTCACCCACGGGGTAAAAGCAGAGTTGGGACTTGAACCCAAGACAACACACAAAGCTCACTCATAACCACTACTTTGATGGAAGACCAGGGCAGGGGGAAGCTAAGCATTTGTGAATTAAAGCTGCCAGCATTGGCCCAGATGAGGCACAAAAGACAGTGGGGACAAAGTCTCCTCTCTGTCTTAATCGCCGCTCTGAGGAGCAGCCAAACACACTTTGCAGACAGAGAAAACAAAGCTCAGAGACATGACAGAGACTCTCCAGGAGTCACAAAATACCATCAGTGGCCCAGGGAATAAAAAGCCGGACTTTGGGACACCTGTCCTGCTGCCTGGCGCTCACTGCCTTAGCCCATGGCTTATACGTGGAGCCTATATAACTCGAACCGCTGGTCGCTCACGGGGCGCGGGGTGGGAGGAGATGAGGTGGAACAGGCAAGGCAAACCCCTTGCCTGTAACTATCTGTAACCCTTCCTCAAGTCATTTCTCAGATCTAGGGGAGGAAGGAATCTTCCTCCAGTTCCCCAGGACCATAGAACCCCTGGCAGCCTGGGACTCTGTGCTGGGATCTCCATGAACGAGCTCTTGCCGGACACTCACCTTTTCTCGAGCGAGCCGGTTCGGTGTTGTAGGGAGTCCCCCGGTCCAGGTCCAGCGACGGCCTGCCACACCGTTCCCAACCGTCCTACTACCCACTCTCCTGAGGAGCTGAGCTGGAGTGGCACGGGGAACAGCTCATCTTTCAAGGGCTGGCTGGTGATGTCATCACTCTCCTGGGCACCTCCCCCCTCCACCTCTAGCCCGGATCAGCTCCTGGCTCCCTCCGGGATCAGCAGCAGTTCCTAGCTGTGGTGCTTTTGGACCTCCTAGCTGCCGAGGCCAAATTGGGATGGCCACAGGTTGTCCTCCGTTGGCGCAGACCTTAGTTGGGTCGGGGAGCCTCGGCTGGCAAATGTTTTCCCTGAAGCTCGAACAGCCACGGGGACCACGTGAACGCCTGTGTTTAACAACACTGTTTACCATTACTGGGTCTCCCGAAGTGATTGTTTTGCAACCGAGTTTTAGGTGCAAACAGTGGGCATTTACGTGGGAGGTGTAACTAGAAGACAGCCAGTTGGGCTGGGGGGGGGTGTCCTGAACGTGTCTTTTATTTTGCTTTTGCGGTGCACACCTCCCAAAGGTGCTGAGGCAGAAACTAGGATACATTTCAAGAGAAGGGACACACTGCTGGACAAGTCTTTGAGGGAGCTGTGTGTGTGCTGGCTCCGGCCGGACACGGAATTCCTCTGGGGAATTTAGTAAACGATTTCTTCCTCCCCTGCTAAGCTCTGGCTCTTTTCATTTGCTTTGAAGATCTGCTAAAGACCTACTGCAGAGCCTAAGGACCCAGGAATGCACAGGGACAGAGCTCCAGCTGCTGTCCCCCTGTCCCTGACACACAGGGATGGAGGCAGCGGCAGGGGTGGTGAATCCAACAAAAGCTATGAATCCCCTGAGATCTAGTCCCAGCGCTTGGCTTCAGACTAACTGAAGTGAGTCAAAGCTCTTGTGATCTGAGTGCCCCATTGCCCCAACTGCACCTCTGTCTGACCTGTCTAACCATAGGGAGCTTCTGAGGCCTGGGACCTCTGGTCCACTTGGCTGAGTGAGCCTTTGACCAGCCTAAGGCTGAATGTGATACTGTGTGCCTACCCTCTCCTTCGAGGGAAACCACATCTTCCACCATAGCACTGAAGGGTCACAAGGGAAGGGTCCCTCATGAGCTTTGCAGAGCAGACAGAAGCTGGGCAGAGATCCACCGAAACCGAGGCGACAGGATCTAGAGTCAGAGGTCTGCCTAGCTCTCCATATTGAGATGCAGCCTCAAAACTAAGAACAAAAAACCCCCAAAGCCCCACTATGTTGTCCCCATTCTGTAGTCTCGGCTGAGTGCTGGTGGGTCTGGAGTGGCTGGCTCAGCTCACGTTCCAAACTCTTCCCTACTGGGTTTTCTGATGGGAAGCACCTGACCTCGTCACCTTGAAGCCAGATACTCAGTGGCGCGGAAGAGTCCCATACCATGAGAATATCAGAGTTGATCATTCCCAGGCTAGCTAGCCCCATCTGTCACCCCCACAGAAGCTGCCCCTACTGGTCTGGCTTGCTGTCATGAACCCTAGTGGGGCACTGGGAGAAGTCTCTTGTTGGATAAAATAAGCCACCAAGATTGTGTCTCTATCTATCAACCTGGAGTTACATTGTGTCCATCTGTCAGATGAATCCAGAAGTCTTATAGACACCCACGCCCCTGTTTATTGACACTGATAGCGAGCTGAGCCACCTATGTCTTTATACCACTCCCTGCCTCTTTCCTCTCTTCCTCCTTCCCTCTTTCCTCCCTCCCTGCTTCTCCTCTCTCCTTCTGTCTCCTTTCTTCTCCCTCACTTGTCACTCTCTCCTTTCTCCCTTACGCCCACTGGTTCATCTAGCCACCGGTTCAGCTCAGACATTCATAGCAGCAGAAATGAAGGGATGGGAGCACGTCAGGCCAGTCCCTAAGGGCAGAGCAGGCTGTGCAGTCATTTCAAAGCACTCCCTACGAACTGGTAACTGGTCTTCTCTGGCTTTGGCCACTTTTCACACTTTGCTTTTGCTCTGAGCAAATCTAGCTCAACTCTTTCCAAAAGCTCTCTGCCTCTGACATCCTCGGCACGATGTGTGCTTGTGTGGGGGCTACAAAGGGAAGCTCAACCTGGGCAGGCCTCCAGCCTTCAGCCCTCTACTGGATTAGGGAGGACAATGGAGGAGGCCAGATGTTCCTGTGAAGCCCCCGTAGCCTCTTACCCAGCCAGGGCCCTTCACACAACATGCAAAGTTCCCCTGTGCCCCAGTCTCCTCTCTAGTACAGTTTCCAGCCGCCTAAGTCCTCGGTGCCTTAGCCTCAGGATGCCCTCTCAGCTCCCAAGTATGTCAAGATCACATTCAACTTTGGGCCTTTGCACTGGCTGTGTCTCTGCCCTGGATGGTAGTCCCTGGTTTCTGGAAGGCTGCTTGGGGACACCCAATATGCTTGTGCAGGCACCATGTCCCATATGTGTTCACCAACTCTTGTATCTCCTATACCAGCCAGGGGGTTTTGGTGAGCTAAGAACCCACCAGTAGAGAACCCCATCTTTTACAGGTCCTTATCCTGTCTGGGTCTTTCACGAGTGAATAGCCCAGTTACCCTCTGAGACCCAGTCAGACTCCTCAGTCTCTCCCTGTGTCTTCAGGTGCAAGTGCAGCTGAGAAGATCTGATACAAGGGCCTGGGAGATGGCTCAATGGGAAAAGCACCTGCCCCACAAGCGTAAGGACCAGAGTTTGATACCCAGGATGCGTGTGAAAGAGATAGATGCTGCCGTTTGTGTTTTAACCCCTGCACTGGGGAGGAGGGGAAAGGTGGGTCCCTGGGGCTCCAAGGCCAGCCAGGCTAACCTACTTGGTGAGTTCCAGGCCAGTGAGAAAACTTGCCTCAAAAAAAGAAAAAGTGGATTGTGCCTTTCAGAAAATCATCATAACAATGATAATTGACCTCTGGCCTACCTGCATGTACACACCTACATGTTCAAAACCTGAGAGTAGACATAATGTGTGTAGTTCTCTGTGGTTTGAGCTCTACCAAAAGATAAAAATTGAAACACCCTGTGGCTTAGTTAGGGTTTCCATTGCTGTGGAAATGACACCATGGCCACAGAAACTTTTATGAAACAAAACATTTCATGGGGCTGGCTTACAGTTTTAGAGATTCAGTCCATTATCATCATGGTGGGAAGCATGGTAGCCTTCAGGCAGACATGGTACAGGAGGGGCCCAGAGTTCTACATCTTGATCTGAAAGGCAGCCAGGAGGAGACTGGATGTGTTTCACACTGGGCATAGGTTGAGCATTTAAGACCTCAAAGCCCTGACCCACAGTGACACACTTTCCTTTACAAAGCCACACCTTCTCCAACAAGGCCACACCACCTAATAGTTCCACTCCCCATGGCCAAGCATTCAAACACATGAGACTGTGGGGGACCAGAGCGTGTGTGAGTCTTTGTGTATAGGGGTGTGTGTGATATATGACTGGCTTCTTATGCAACATGTGTGATATACATTCACCATGCATCACGTTACACATGCTGTCTTAAGCTGTGAATTTCTCCTGTCTCTGCTGGTTTTAATGCAGATTTAGTGGAATGTCATGATGAGGCTCAAATCCGGACCTTGGTTGATGAGCCCTGTGCCCAGCTCTTCACCAGCTCTCCCTTTCCCATTGCCTAGATCCTTCTCTTCCTTTCTTTCTTGGAGGTTGACCCCAAAACCTTAGGCACGTTAGGCAAGGGTTCTGCCATCCATTGAGCTACAGCCTTCAACCTTCTGCTGTTTTCCTTACCATGACACCCCTCCTCCATCAGCCATGGTTTTTGAGCAAGGGGCCCTGATACATAGTATGTGACATCGAGGCCAACGTCACCTGTTTTCCCCTTCTCGGCCCGGGACATTCCGCCAGCTCTGTACTGTGTTCTGCCCTAGAAGAAAAGGCGCCCCAGAGCAAATCTTCCCTCTTCTATCCCTGTACTTAGTATGAGCTATACTTAGCATAAGTGGGTGTCCAGTGCTGAGCAGGCCCCTGAGCAGGATACCTGTGACAGGATGGCTGGCCATTGATGTTACAGGAGGTGCATCTTCTCTCAGAGTCTAAAGCAGGTTCTCGTGAGGATAGAAAGCATAGGTCACTCTAACCTCAGACTCACTTTGAAGCCCTTGGGCCGGGTACCCCCTCTTCCATTTGGGATCTGGAGGAGGCCTCCAGGATGGTAAGTTACACTCACACCTCAGGAGCTGATGATGGGTGACACCAGGGAGAAGGGGTGAAATTACCAAGGTTTGGAAGGGACTCCCCCACCTCTGACATCTGTTCCTTTTGCACTTAAAGACTGAGATGTGTCCACAAGTCTGTTCTTGCCCCTGAAGCAGTTATGCCTCATGGTTTAGGGATTCCTCCACACCAAACAGATATGCTGGGCCCCTTGCCCACCTCCCTTGCCTTAGCACTGAGGAGACACTCTGGACTCCTTGCCCAGGCTTAGGAATGGAAGTGAGGTTCTAGCGATTCCCGGTGCAGGGGTAAGGTGGGACTGTCTTCTGTCCACCTCTTCTGCTTCCCTGGGAGGATGATGCAGGCATGTCCCTCTGAGGATGGTAGAACCATCAATGGCAAGGCGCCTCAACACCAGTCAGTCGCTGTACTTCCCAGCTCCATCTGGCTTGTGCTCTTGCCAGTAGGCAGGGAGAGGCACAGTTACTCACTTCCTGAGACTGGTCAGTACTGGCCAGGGCCTTTCTAAGCTGGGAAGGACTACATAGGGGCAGACAGAGCTGTTTCCCAGCATCTCTCTGACCCTTCCTCTAAGCCTGATGCTGCTTGGGAGTACCAGGGAGCTGATCTGCCTAGGTCCTCATACCATCTCTTCCCTCATATTTGGGATCTTCACCCAGCTGTCTGACCACTGTGGCAAGAGCCCTCCTCAGCCCCTCTCCATCTCCTGTCTTCTTTATCTGAGACTGAGGCTCAGGAAGAGGAGCCCCTCACGTTAGTAGTGGGCTTAGAAGGGACCTTTTGGGGACTTCTCAAATGACTTGAGGGACCTAGAACAGAGAAGGCAGGGGCAGTTGGCTCGGATGTTTGAGGATGCGAGTGGGTATCTGAAGGAACTTAGATGCTTCCTGCCTATGTTTCCTCCTGTCCAAAATTCAGACTGTATCCTCCTGATGACCGGGGCTGGTGTGCAGTCAGGAGTCAGGAGTCCTCCATGATCTGTCCACACCCACCAGTCCTGTCTGTCTGTCAGCTGGCAGGTGTCCTGGGCTCTAAACCCCACTTCTCTTGCTCCCAGCATTCACTATCCCCCTCCTCCTTTGCTCCCTCCCTAACCCGTTCTGTCCCAAAACAATGTCCCCACCATCCCTAGGCTATGCCTCTGCCTGTCTGTGCCCTCTCTGGTACCAGGACTTAGTCTAGGACTGGGGTCCTCCTGCCCCCTAGTCACTTGTAATGGGTGATTTAGTATACAGAACTCCAGGAGCCTGTCCTTCCGTAGTGTGATAATCAGCTCTGCAGGCTGTGAGATTAGATAAGGGAGTTGACAGGAGGCCACCAGCAGAGTGGCAGGCATGTGGCTGGGGGCAGACAACACTGACACAGGCCTTGACCTCAACCCAGCGTGGCCATTGATAACTGGCATGGACTGGGGACCACAAGTCCTGATGAGAGCAGTGAGAATAGGAACACACCCATCATAGGCTGCTGGAACAGCCAGGAGGCAGGCACCAGCTCCACTGCGTCAAATCTGAATCTCAGTTTTGGCAGGAGCTCAAAGCTCCCTCTGTTGCCTCCATTGAGAAAAGAGAAATTCATGAGACACCAAACTGTCTTTCTGTCAAATTCGGTGGCACTCGCAAGGGTGGCCACTGTCACTTCTGAGTAGCTTCCAAATACCCCACCAGCCACAAAGGAGGCTGTGCTCACTAACTTTTCATCACCCCACTTTTCTGCCCCCCATCAAGGCTCTGTCCATCACCCAGCTTTTGTCTCTACAGAGTCACCTATTCTGAGTATGAAAGCATCCATCCTGGGAGCCTTCACGCTAAGCTTCGCCAACCTGATGAAATGGATACCAAGTCCATCCACATCTTAGTATCTATCAGGTTCCATCCTTTTCAAGTCTAGGTGGTGTTCCATGGTGGGGTAGCACTCGGAAGCTGCTTGCTCCTTCTGACCTTGATGAACTATGCACTATGAGCATCCACCTGGCAGGCTTTGCTTCTTCAGTCCTTTGGCATTATGCTCCAGCAGGTCCTGGATTAGAGGTGAGCTCTGTGCCTAACGTTGGGAGGAGTCGCCCGCCTGTTCTCCGCAGGGTAGCACCATTTTGGTCCGACCAGCAACATACGTCTTTTATCTGGCATTCACAGGTAGCTAAATAGTCTGCTGACTCTGAAAAGGGGTTTTGACCAAGCTGATACAATGTTTCCTCTCTGTCAACATCCTTACCTAAGAACTTTGGTGCTCTCTGAAGTGGCTCCCACAGTAGTTGCAATCAATCACCTTACTCCTAAACAGAGAGGATGAATAATCTATCCAAGGCGGCCCAGCTCTCTGGGGGATGAGGTGGAACAGGACCCCAGCCCTGCTGATCTAGTGCTCTGCCTGCCTCTGAGAGTGTATCTCTGTCCTCATTATACTTTTCTGGGCATTGTGGGACTTCCCGGGCTTCCTGTCTCCCATTCTCCTTTCCATTTCAGACAGATCCTGATTTAGCCCCAGCTCAAGGCCTGGGCCTCCCTGGGAGAGAAGCATTCTAAATGCCCAACATTCTGGCTGCATTCCTCTGTCAGGTAGGTGACGTCAGGGGACCCATAGGCCAGAAGGGTGGGGGTTGGGGTGGGAGCTCAGATAGTCAGGTGCCCTTCATGGCTGAGCAATTTGCCACACTTCACCTTCAAAGGCTTTTTGAGTGTGTCTACAGCAGCTCCCTGGATGAGTAGCTCAGCTACAGGCATTCTGAGGCAGCCACAGGAGCCCCCAGACCCCACCCCAACGCAAGCAATGCACCCTCATTGTCCAGTCCTAAGTGGGGAGCAATCCGGTCCAGCCAGGTCCTGCCAGGTTGTAGGCGTTGCTTCCATGGGAGCCACTCTCAGGTGGGAATTGTCATGAATGTCCTACTGAGGAAGCTGAGGCTCACAGTGGTCAACAACCTGGGTCCATCTCTCCACAACTACTGAGTGCCAGGGCTCAGCTGCCCTTGCCTGGGGTGTCCTCGTAAACCTAGCTTGCTTCTCACAGCCCCTGTGCCGCTTCTATTCCCTCCCACATAGCTGCTGAAGTTCAAGGTTTTCCTTGACGACAGAGGAAGTTCAAGACCAGCTGGGGCTACATGAGATCCTGTCTCAGAAAAAAACAAAACAGCCAGGCAGTGGTGGCGCACGCCTTTAATCCCAGCACTTGGGAGGCAGAGGCAGGTGGATTT
>NW_022196912.1:119293607-119299075 GCF_008632895.1 Mastomys coucha | reverse complement strand
CAAAACAAAACAAAAAGTCACTTGCAGCAGCTATGTGAAAGAGAAGAGATGGAGGGTGGGAAGAGGGCGTGGAGCCACACTATGCCCTTGTGTGGACACAGGGGCTCTGGGAGATCCCCTGAAAGAGCGTGGGGTGTGGAAAGCACCTTAGAAATGGAAATCCGGGTTGCCAAGATGAGAACCTGGGCTCTGGAATACTGCTTAAGGCCACCCATCCTGTCCTCCTGGCTGGGTCAGTTCCAGTGTTTATCAGTGGGTCACGAAGGCGGAAGTTCTGAGAGGGTGGGGGAGGGGCACCCTGGGTCCCCAAGTTAGGGTAACACTGAGCAAGCACAGCCTGTAGGTCCTACCCCATAAAAATAGACACTACCTTCCTAAAGGTCCTGTCAGAAGCCAAGGGGGCTGAGGTGGGAACGGATCCAAGGCTCTCTGATGCCAGAAATAGCCAGGGCCCCCCAAGTGGCCCAGATGGGTAGTGGGTGGTAACAACCATTTCCGGGCTCCAGGCTAGGCACTCTTCCCAGACCAGAATGACTCAGAAAAAGAGAAGGTGACCTCCTCCTTCCCCTGGGGTCACCTTTTCATCCTGGGGTTTACTGAGGGACATTCTGAGCACCAGGATGGAAGCAAGAGTGAGTGACGTCATGCTATGGAGCCTGGCAGGGGGAAGTGTCGGGTGGCTGCTGTGACTGAATCACCAGCCGGCCCCTGGCATTCGGAGCCTGCAGAATTCTGGGAGGCACCACTGTGTCTCTGGGGTTTCCACAGTGACCCACTGCTTACTGCCAAGGATGGAGTTGGGCGACCCAGAGGGGCGTCCTAGAAGCTCGGCTCAGAGCCACCTGAGACCTGTTCCCAGGCAGGCACACTCGTTTCCTCCAAGTGCTGCGGAGCCCAGGTGTGGCACTGGGTACCACACTGCCCCTAAAGCATGACATCAGGGCCTACTTGGTGCCACTGTTTGAGGAAGGCTCCTGGGGTGTCCATCTCTCTTAATGGTTTGTGGTTCCCTCTTAACTGGGAAATTCTAGTCACCTGTGTACACCCCAAATGTGACAGAGGCTAGGAGAATATTACTACTTTTCAATACTTGGCTACAATATCTGAACACAGGAAGCTTATTCAGGGATGTGCAAAGGGCCACCAAGAAAGACCTCCAACACCCTTGTAGACCCCCATGCTCAGGGCTGTGACTACCTCTCATGGTGGTAGTCCTTGGGCCTGGGGTAGGAATTCTCTGCTTCTTATAGTTGTGTGTGTGAGTGTGTGTGTGTGTATGTGTGTGTGTATACAGGAGTGTGTATATTTGTATGTGACTGTATGTATGTGTGTGTTTGTATGAATGTTGTATGTATGTGAATGTATGTGTGTGTATATATGCATACATGAGTATATGTGAGTGTATGTGTGTGTACACATACATGTGTATGAGAGTGTGAGTGTATATCTGTGTGTGCATGTGTATATGTGTACATGAGTGTGTGTATGAGCGTATGTGCATGTGTACATGAGTTGTGTATGTGAGCGTATGTGTGTGTATATGTGTGTTTACATGATTTGTGAATGTATGTGTACATGTGAGTGTGTGTTTAAGTATATATCTCTCTGTGTGTGCATATATGTGTACATGAGTGTGTGTATGAGAGTATGTGTATGTATGTGTATATATAAATGTATGTGTATGTGAGTGTATGTGTGTGAATGTATATGTGTGTGCATGTATGTATGTGTACATGTGTGTATGAGTATATGTGAATGTGTGTGTACATGAGTGTGTGTGTGTGTACGTGTATGTGAATATATATGTGTGAGTGTATATCTCTGTGTGTGTATGTATGTGTATGTGAGTGTGTGTGAATGTATCTGTGTGTATATGTGTGCCTGTGCATGTTTGTGAGAGGGTGTATGAGTGATATCTGTTTAAATCATTGTCCCACTTTTTAATTAGGCTACTTGTTTCCACGTGGATGAGAGTTCTTTACAGAGAACCACAGGTTCTTTATCAGAGAAAGTTGTACTTTGCAAAGATTTCCCTCTGAGCTTGATTGTGACATTAAAATGTTTTATTAACTCTTATTTATGTAACAGTGTGCAAGCATGGTGTGGCACTCTTGCAAAGGTCAGAGGACAACTTGGGGAGCTGATTCTCTTCTGCCACAGGGGTCCCAGCCTGGAAGCAAGTGGCTGGATCCTGAAATGTTTGGTGGTAACAGCTCTGTGTATGGTTCATTTTCATAAACACCCTTGGTTTTGTATAGTGGGCATAGCATTTTACTTTTGTAAGCATTTTTTTTTTTTTTTAACCAGTGACTGATGGAGGAGGGCCCAGCCCATTGTAGGTGGGGCCATCCCTGGGCTGGTGATCCTGGGTTCATGTAGAAAGCATGTTGTGCAAGCCAGGGGAAGCAAGCCAGTAAGTAACATCCCTCCATGCCTTTTGCATCAGCTCCTGCCTCAGGTTCTTGCCTTGCTTGAGTTCCTGTCCTGACTTCCCTCAGGGATAGACTGTCACCTGGAAGTGTAAGCTGGAGCAAGCAAGCCATGTTGCCTTGGTCATGGTGTTTCATCACAGCAATGGAAACCCTAACTAAGACATTAACTTATATACAAAAAAAAATCTTATTTTTAAAATTATTTTTAGGAGTCAGCTCTCTTTTACCACAGTGCTGGGGATTGAACTCAGGTCATCAAGCTTTCAAGACAAGTGCCTTTGCCTGCTGAGCCACGTCACTGCCCCTATATTAACATTCAAAAGGAGTTTGGTGAACAGTCAGGATACCAACAAGGGGCAAATCTATAATTTCCAGCCCATTTGCACTTTCTGCTCTGATGGCCAATGGCTCGTTGCTTTGTATGAAGCCTGTTCGCTGCTCCTGTGACCTCTCTCTCCACCCTTGCTGAGGCCTGGATGCCTCTCTCTACCTGTCTGTAAAAAAACCCTCATTGCTTTTTTCTGTTCCTTAGAGACTAGGCATCACAGTCTATCATTTTGACATCACTGCTAAGGAGAGTCACACAGCTCAGTGCCTTAGTGCCACTGTCCCTTGTGATCATGCACAGGCACACATATACACACAGATACATTCACACACACACTCACATGCACATACATAATACACACACAGAGATATACACATACACATACATACATACACACAGAGAGATATACACTCACACATATATACTCACGTACACATACATACTCTCACACACACTCATGTGACTTGATTGTGACATTAAAATGTTTTATTAAATCTTATTTATGTAACAGTGTGCAAGCATGGTGTGGCACTCTTGCGAGGGTCAGAGGACAACTTGGGGAAGCTGACTCTCTCCTGCCCCAGGGGTCCCAGCCCCAGCAGGGCCTTCCCTGCCTAGAAGAACCTCCCAGGAGTTCTCATCCCCGGGGCCCTATTTCCTCTCAGACTTTCTGGCTCTGCTCTCCCCAACCACCCAAGCTGGCAGCTTTCCTTACTATGTCACAGAGGAAACAGCAGCCTCCGGGGGAGGCGCCTGGTTGTTCCTTATCCTGGGACTGTTCCGCCACTGTCTCTGTCCAGACCATGCACCTGCTTGTCAGGATGTGACCTCATGGTCCCCAGCCAGCAGTCCAGGAGGCCATCCAGGAATGTTAGCAGCACTGGGACAGAATGCTCGAAATCCCACAGGCTTCTTATTTTCAGATCAAGGCTCCTGGCTCCAGTTCACTCTTCTCAGCTTACCCCATTGCTTCATACATTTGCCGACTTCAGGGGTGGGTGATGCTTGTGGTATCTCCTCATGGTTACACAGTAGAGGGTAACCCCAATAGCCACTAGGGTCCTAGGAACGCCGCTTTAATGTTCAGATCACAGGATGTATACGAGAGAGCTGGGCTGACTGAACTAAGTGCCAAGAACACAGGAATGAAAGTTGCATCATCCTGGAAGGCAGATGTGCAGTACCACTGTGTGGCAGGGCAGGGCCCGAGGACCCAGAAGATGATGAGTGGCTCTGGTCCAGGCCCTCTGGTGTCTAATGCCTCCTTGGATTGTGGCAGCAGGAATCTATTCTGCATATGATGTTTACTGTGTGCCTGTCTGTGCCCCAGTTTCCCCAATTTTAAGGACACAGTCCTTAACTTTTAACCTGATTCTTTCCACAAAAGCCTTTCCTCAAAGGATATGTTCCTAAGTTTGGAGAATTAGTGTGGAGGTGACCACTGCTGGAGTAGTTTCCTGGGAGAGTTCCACTTATTAATCCACATGAGACAACATTAGGGTATTCTAATAATATTTTTTTATGAGGTTGGAGACATGGCTCAGAGGTTAAGAGCACCCACCGGCTGTTCTTCCAGAGGACCCGGATTCAATTGCCAGCACTCACACGGCCGCTCACAACTGTCTGTAACTCCAGTTCTAATTGATCTGACACCCTTGCACAGGCATAAATACAGGCAAAAAACTACTGCACATAAAAATAGAATATTTTTATTTATTCTTTGAAATTCCATACATGTATATATACAATGTGTCTTGATTGTATCCAACTCAAATCCTCTCCCAATCCCCCATACTTCCCTGATATCTGTATGTCTTCCTTTATTCTCTGCTCATAAGTCCAAATAGTGCTGCCTGCATGCACAAGCATGTGGGGGTATCCCCAGAGCATGGGCATCCTACCAACAGTCACATCCCTGAAGAAAAGGGACTTCCCCCTCTTCACCTGTCCTCCCCACTCTGCACCTGTCCTCCCCCTCTGCACCTGTCCTCCCCATTCTGCACATGTCCTCCCCACTCTGTACCTGTCCTCTCCATTCTGCACATGTCCTCCCCACTCTGCACTTGTCCTCCCCACTCTGCATCTGTCCTCCCCACTCTGCACCTGTCCTCCCCATTCTGCACCTGTTCTCCCCACTCTGCACCTGAACTCCCCACTCTGCACCTGAACTCCCCACTCTGCACATGTCCTCCCCATTCTGCACCTGTCCTCCACACTCTGCACCTGTCCTCCCCATTCTGCACCTGTCCCCCCCACTCTGCACCTGTCCTCCCCATTCTGCACCTGTCCTCCCCACTCTGCACCTGTCCTCTTCTTTCTGCACCTGTCTTCCCCATTCTGCACCTGTCCTCCCCCCGCACCTGTCCTCACCCCTGCACCTGTCCTCCCCACTCTGCACCTGTCCTCTTCTTTCTGCACCTGTCCTCCCCATTCTGCACCTGTCCTCCCCCCTGCACCTGTCCTCCCCCTCTGCACCTGTCCTCCCCCTCTGCACCACACTCTGTCCTTTGTACCTGCCCTCTACCTTCTGCACCTATCCTCTCCCCTCTGCACCTGTCCTCCCCCCTGTGCCTGTCCTCCCTCTCTGCACCCCACTCTCTCCTTTACAGCTGTTCTCTCCCCTCTGCACCTGTCCTCCCACTCTGCACCTGTCCTCCCCTTCTGCACCTGTCCTCCCCCTCTGCACCTGTCCTCCCCCTCTGCACCTG
>NW_022196912.1:119289556-119293539 GCF_008632895.1 Mastomys coucha | reverse complement strand
TGCACCTGTCCTCCCCCTCTGCACCTGTCCTCCCCCTCTGCACCGCACTCTGTCCTTTGTACCTGCCCTCTCCCTTCTGCACCTATCCTTTCCTCTTTGCTCCCAACTCTCTCCCCTCTGCACCCTTCTGTCTTCTCTCCTCCACAAGAATCCCCTTGAATACTTGCTTATCACAGGGGTCTCTGTTCCAGAATTTAAACTCCCCAGCTATCAGATTCTTGCTGGTCTTGTTCTGATGGGTCCTAAAGGTTGTACCTGGTACACAAGAGATCCTGCAGTAATGGCTGGTAATATAGTCAGTAATGGCTGGCATATACTCGGTAACAGCTAGGGCTGGGGGCTGGGGCCTGGATCCCTCTGCTTGTGAGCAGTTTTTAGGGTTGAGTATAGGATCTAGACCCTCTGCCCACCTAGTGTGTTTATCTACATTCACTCACAGAGGGCAAGACGTCCCTTCCCCATTCAGAAATAAAACTTTAACATGGTGTATGGCATCTCCGAGAGGTCAAGAGGCTTGGCTTTCTTAAATCTCTCACAGATATGAAGTGAGTACTGTGCAGCCAGGAGAAATGCCTCTCCATATAGGCTTGAGGCTGCCAATCCAAGGTGTCACCCATGTGACTCCCATACAGCAGTTATGTCTGTCTTCTCTGGAGTCCACCTCACTTTACTCTCCCTCCTCCCTAGTCTAGGGTGTTGGTTCCCAAGAGTCCTGCACTGTGGGCAGTCATTCTCCTGGGCTTTGAGGGCAACCTGCAGTGGAAAGCTGGGCCCACCTGGAACATGAGTCTCCAGAAATCTTTCATTTCCTCTTCTGGAAATGCAGACTCCAAGGTGGCCTGGTGCCCGAGCTGAGGAGTTAACAGTACAGTGTCCCCACAATGCTCTAAGTGCCTGCTTTCCAGGGTCACTATGACAAGTCCCATGTCTGTGTCAGTGGAAACTTCCGGAATGGACTTCCTGTGTCCACAGCACCCTGAGTCAGTGCTGCAGAAGCTGGGGATGGAGCCAGCTAGGCCATGCAAAGGGCAGATCTTCCCAGCGGCCGACCCTGCTCTTTCCCTGCTCCCTACCCTCAAGGTCACCCTGCGGTCTCGCCCGCAGTTCCCCATTATGATGTTCATTTAATTCATTTATTCTCCAAGGCAACATCAGACCAGCTCAAGGCCTTTCACTCTCTGTGGTTAGAGGGTGGGAGGCTCGTGCAGATCCCAGAGGGCTTGGACACCTGCTCTAGAGAAGGCTTCACACAGACTAGAAGCAATGCCCCAAACTGGTGCATGCTGGGGCAAACCATCGAGCCGGCCCATTTCCCCAGTTAAGGACAGCACAGGATTCTAAGCTGCCATTCAGCCGCTCCTATTAGGTAGGATTCAGCATAAGGCTTCCTATGACTGCCAGCGAGCACTCAGAACATCTCCATAAAATAGACGCTATGAATTCCACTTTACATCAGGGCAAACCGAGGCTCAGAGGGGAGCAGAAAGTCACCTCCAGTCACAAAAGTGTGAAGCTGAGAGGCCATCCTCCTTGGGTTCTACCGTGTAGCCATCGGGGGCTTCTATTTCCCCTCCTTTGTTCAGCAGGACCAGGCCCCGATTTCTTAGCCCTGAGTGGATCCTATGGCAAGACAGCACAGGTGTCAGGCTCAGCGGGTGTCTGGTTCAGCAAAGGACCGTAAGTGGGGACAGAGAGCGCCCATCCTGATTTGAGACTAAGGTTGCTAAGTCTGCAGCTTGGGGTTGGGGACAGCTTCTTGGGTGGTATCCAGACCTTTTGGGCTGCCCTGAGTTCTTGGAATGAGGTTGTCAGTATGTACATAGAAGGCCAAGATCTTGGCAGGAGCAGCTCAGTTGTCAAAGTTAGGGTGGCAGAGGTTATGGGTTAGATGTCCCTCAACCCCTGTGTCACTGTCTGTGTCTCTGTCTGTCGTCTGACTCTCTCTCTCTCTCTCTCTGAGCATATGTGTGTGTGCTTGCATATGTGTGTATGTGTGTGTGTTCAAGAACTAGGTGTATGCAGGTATACACAGAGAGGCCAGGAGAGGGCATTAGATTCCCCTGGAGCTGAGTTACAGGTGGTTGTGAGCCACTCAGTGTGGGTTCTGCAGCTCAAACCCGGGTCCCCTGTGAGAACAGCAAGTGCTCTTGACCATTTAGCCACTTCCCCAGCCCCATGGGGTATTTTGCTCCTACAATCCAGAGCGAAACAGCTCAGGGGAGGAATGGACTTATTTTAGTTCATGGTTTCATCATGGTGGGGAGGGCAGGGCCGAGCAGATCAGCTCATTATCCTAGGCAGGAAATAAGGTGGGCCAAGGCATGGTGTAGGCTTCTAGGACACACTCCCAGTGACCCTTCCTCCAATAGTCCCTGTCTCCCACAATTCCAGTCCCCCTTGTGACAGAACAACAGATTTTGTACCCATCGATGGGTTGGACCATTGAGTAACTCAGAGCTCTAATGAGCTCATTGTCTCTGGAAACACTGTCAGTGCTCAGATATACCTCAAGGTGTGCGTTGCCAATCCTGAACATCTCTAATCAAGGTGACAATCCAGATCATCCATCACAAAGTGGGTCAGATCCCAGAACACTGTGATCTGAACAGAAACTCATAAACACGTTCTCCTGTGTCTATCTATCTGTCTCCTGTGAGATGTACTCAGGTGACCCCTCTGAGGTAACCAATGGCAACACATAGCTACCAACTGCTCTGGCCTCCAGAGCTGGAAGCGCTTTTGCAGAAGGGACAGACAATGACTCAATCACCAACAAGAGAGAGCTTGTACTAGGCTGTGCTCTTTCCAAAGCAGACAGAGAGGTAGACATCTACTTAGGGGTGATCCTGTAGAAAATGGAGGGGCATGGAGAGACGCATTTAATCCCAGCACTTGGGAGGCAGAGGCAGGCGAATTTCTGAATTTGAGGCCAGCCTGGTCTACAGAGTGAGTTCCAGGACAGCCAGGACTACACAGAGAAACCCTGTCTCAAAACAAACAAACAAACAACAACAACAACAACAACTTTTGAACTTGAAATGGCCGGGGATGCTAGGCTCTGCCTAGCAACAGGATCTAGTAGGAAAAGAGTTGAATCATCTCAGAAATGTAGGCCAAGGGACTTGCAGGGGGATGGTTTCCACACTAGCATTTCCATGGAGCCTCTGTCCCCAGTGATTCTCTGTTGCACCCTGTGAGTGCCCCTTGGGACCACGAGCTGCAGCTGCTGGGACACTCAGGCAGGAAGTGGGGGATACCACAGCAGAGCTCAGAGCCTGAGCAGAGCAGAACCCAGTCATCGGTCATCAATGTGGCTGCTTCGAGCAGGTGAGGCTGAGGACCTGGGCAGAGTCCCTTTCAGGTTCTTGTCACCATCCCATGCTTTTGTTTCCTGGTGGTCTCTGTGGCTCTCTTCTCCTCAGGTGCTTTTCAGCATTGGCTTCTGCTGTGGCTGTTGGCTTTTCTGAGACTCAAGTCCAAATTCTCCAGGCCACTTTCCAAAAAAGGATGAGTGGTCCCCTCACCTGTCTGGAGTGTGACTGACCTATCTGCTAACCGGTGGGTCGGACTCCCTTGGAAGGTTCAAGATGCCCGTTTTGACCCTCTGGCAAACTTGATCTTAGGAACCAAATGGATCAGGCCACTCCTACCCATGGTCCTAGAGAGAGAGGAGACCTTTGCCTAGGGGGCGACTCTTGGGGAGGAGCACAGGGATCACTAGATCTTAGCAGGTCTGTGCTCCTGAGCTTGGTTTCTCCATTGAAAGAGAGGCCAGGGTGAATGGACTCAGGCTGTCTCTGAGTCAGGCATGATGATTCCCATGTGGCCAGGAGCTGGAAAAACACTGGCATCCTCAGACCAGATGAGTTCCATCCCAGTGATAGAACTCAGACCCAAGGAAGCAGATGGATGCAAAGGCTTTGATGTTCTCTCTTCCTCTTCCTCTCCCTCTCCCTCTCCCTCTTCCCCTCCCCCTCCCTCTC
>NW_022196912.1:119253090-119289391 GCF_008632895.1 Mastomys coucha | reverse complement strand
TCTCTCTCTCTCTCTCTCTCTCTCTCTCTCTCTCTCTCTCTCTTCTTCCTCCCCTCCCTCCTGCCCTCTGTGTTTCTTTGCCTCTCTCTTCCTCTGCCTTCATTGGTGTTTCAAGGCCAAGCAAGATGCAGAAGAAGAAATGGGTGTGAACATCACACAGCCAGGATTCCTGACCTCCTTTGCCTAGCCACCCACTTCCCAGGGGAGGGACCAGGGCCACAGAGGTTACACAGGGAATTATCATCGGCAAGCTCGCTCACCTCTTCCAGTAGAAAGCAAGCAGGGAGTCTGGGATGAGACCTGTCAGCTTTGGGAATGAGGTGGGTGGAAAAAAGGCAAAATCTGGGAAGGGCAGCAGCGGATATGAGGGTGAAAGGTCATGGGTGGGGTTCTGCCATCGACAGCTTGCTTTAAGTCATCACTCAAGTTGAGCAATGTAGAGAAATTGTGTTAAGTACGCAATCAAAGTGTGTGGTCTAAGAGGGCAGAGGGCTCCCTCTGGACGCAGTTAGAGGCACCCGTAGGGATAACGAAAGACACCATCTGCTCAGTCTTTAAGATCACACCCAACCTGCTGTGTTTCCCAGGCACAGGCCGGGCTCCACGTGAAGCTGCCCTTTCTGGCTCTTTTCCAGGAGACATTCAGTTTTGGGAGGGACAGGCTTCAAATGTGCACGATTACAAAAGACTGTTTAGCCACCTCTGGGATCAATGTGGCGGCGAGAGATCGTGAGAGGAAGTGACACTCAGTTGCTCAGCTGCTGCCATTAGAGCCAGGTTTATCGGAGCAGGCAGGATAGGTTTCGAGATGGAGCAGCTATGTGAGGCCCTGAGACCTGGGCATCGCAGCTCATGGGTGGATGAAAATAGTAGCTTTGTCTATGAGAGCCAGAAGTTTAAAGCGAGATGTGTGAGGTGCAAGGGGGTGTTACCACCAAATCTGTGTACTCAAGTTGGGGAAAAGTGTCAAAAACCGTGGGAAGGGATTTGGACTTTGCCCTAGGGGTCTAGAAGCTCTGACAGGCCCAGTGTGTGTGTGTGTGTGTGTGTGTGTGTGTGTGTGTGTGCAGTGTTGTCTGTGAGCACACATACATGTGTGATTGTGTGTGGGAAGGGGAGAGACAGAAAGACAGGGCTCTCTATAGAAGCAGACCAATAAGATATGTGTATATATATGTATATATACATATATACATGTATATGTTTATTGAAAGGAATTGGCTCATATGATTGTGAAGGCAAACAAGTCTGAAATCTGTAGAGTGGCTCACCAGACTGAAGACCTGATTCAAGTTCAAAAACTTCTTGCGAAGTGTTCTCTCTTGCCCAGGGACCCTGGTGTTTTGTCCTATTGGGGCCATCAGCTGATGGGACAAGTCCCACCCACATTACTGAGGACCATGCACTCTATTCAGAGCCTGCAGATTCCCAAGCCACTCTCATTCAGGCTAACCTCACAGACACATCTGGGGTAATAGTAGACCACATAGCTGGGCACTAAAGCCTAGTCAAGTTAACCAGGACACTAACCACCAGAATGTTATCAGTGGAATGTGTCACATGATCAGAACTGTGTTTCCTAGGACCACATGGCTATGGTGGAAAGAATGCTTTGGTATAGGGCCATGTGGAGAAATGGAGAAAGGAGTGGACCCCAGGAGGAGTGGGGTGTCTGGAGTGAGGATGAGGGATGGAGATGGATATCCTACTCTGACTGCCTCTAATGGAAGCACTTGTTGAAGAAGTAGGAGCAGAGTGAGGATGCTAAGGTACCTGGGATGCTAGAGCACCCAGGATGTTATGGTACTTGGGTGCTAGGGTACCTGGGATGCTAGGGAACCCAGGATGTTAGGGAACCCAGGATGCTAGGATATCCAGGATACTAGGGTACCGAGGATGTAGGGAACCCGGGATGCTAGGGTACCCGGGATGCTAGGATACCCAGAATGCTACAGTACCCAGGATCCTAGGGTACCCAGGGACCCTCAGTTTTGTGGAAGCAGGAATGGGTGCAAAGAAGATTGAGTGAGGAGTCCAGATTCCCAGTGACACAGGAAAGCCACCGGTGCTTTAACTAACTAACCAAGCACATTGCTCCATCACTGCGTGGGCTCCGTCACACTTCCATAATGACAGAAGATCCCCACTGAGCTTCCTGTCTCTTGAGTAGCTGGTGTGTGGGTTGAATGAATCATTATCTCCTGGTTTCTTTCCAGGACTCAGAACCACACCCATCCTGGCAAACTCCATGGAGCACCTCCTTTACTAACAGTGTCCTCAGTGGCTTCTCTCCTCCCCCAAATCCCACAAACAGTGTTTATTATCTAATTCCACAAATGGCTTGTTCATTCCTTGATTGTGCTTTAATTTTTAAAGGCTCACATTGAAGTGCTCTTTATGGGCAATTGATTTCACATATTTTATTTAAAAGGTACAGCTTGCCAGGAGCAGTCAGACTCAGCCAGGCTGCAGGAATCGGAAAGCCTGCTCCTGCTCGTAAGCAGCAAAGGTTTCTCTCCTCTGTTCGAATCACAGGGGTGTCCATCCTCAAGCCCCAGGCCTGTCCCATCTTCAGCTTTCCATTTTGTTTTACAATCGCCCTGGTCCATTTGGTCTTCGTGGGGACCTAGGTAAGAGATGGAGGTTTCTTTGCCAAAGACTCCTGGAAGTAGCCACAAGAAGCTGGTATCGCTTTCTCCTACACCTGATTGGCTGGAGAATGGTCACGTGGTCTTGTCGAGTTGCAAAGGAGGCTGGGAAATAGATTTCCTGGCTTATTCGTGAAGAGGAAAAAAAAAAAACAGGTACTGGTGAATTCCAGTGGTCTCTCAGGAATCTGCGAGACTGTGGTTATTTTGCCAGTAAGAGTGTGGGGCCTCAGCAAGGAGAGATGACCACGAAGGGGCTGGGGTGGAATGTAAGCCTAGAGGGCGGCATACAGCAAAGTGTTCACATTAAAATGTAAACTGAGAACAGCAGGAAGAACAGCGTTAGCTCATTCCCACTTGCATTGGTTACATGTTTATAAGCATGCACCCGTATAGGCACACACACACACACTCACACACACACTCTTGCACACGTTCGTGTACATGCATATACACACACTCTTAAAAAAATAAACTGGAGGAAACACTAAATATCATCTGGTGGTCATTTGGACTACATATGGCTAATATTTTCTTTCTATTTTTAATATTTTTTGAGTGTGCGCCTGTGTATAAGTGTGTACATGTGCATGTATGCAAATGCATACATGTGTGTGGGTACCAGACTCCAGTACTCTTCTTTCTTGTCTGTTTGATTGTAAACCTAGCATTTAACTGCTGGCCCATTTCTCCAGCTCCAGCCCCAGAGTGTCATTTCTTTAGCTACTGTCTACCTTAATTGGTTTGGTTTGTTTGGTTTGGTTTGGTTTGGTTTGGTTTTTGTTTTGGCAGAGTCTCTCTCAGGCCTGGAACTCACCAAATATTCTAGGCTGGCCAGCAAGCCCCAGGAATTTGCCAGTCTCTATCTCTCCAGAGGCTGGGTTACAAATGTGAACTACCATGCTGCATTTTTTAAAATGTAGGATGAAACCCAGGTTGTCATGTTTGCAAGGCAAGCTTGCCCTACATTGAGAAATTGCCTATTGTTATTTTACAAAACGAGAATGAGGTGTTTAATTTTCTTCAATTGAACTGTTTTCCTAAAAGCAGGCCAAGAGGACTCAGACAGGGGCTGGAGAGACAGCTCAGTAGTTAAGGGCGTTTGCTGCTCTTGCAGAGGACCTGGGTTCAGTTCTCAGTGCCAACATGGCAGTTCGAAACCATCCGTAACTCTGGTGAGGGGATCCTATACTTCTTCTGACCCCCTGGGCTCCTGCATGCACATGATGCACATGTGTACACTCAGGCACACGCACGTACACAGAAAGGCTTCAAATGTTGTCCCCCAGGGCAAGTAAAGACAGCATCCTTATCGCTAATACTGATCTCTTCATGTATGGTCCCTTCTCTTTTCCATGTTCAGTGTGTTCTTGGAATGACTGAGTCTGTCCTTTCATTTATTTACCCCATGGGCTCTGACCAACAGCCTGTCAGCCAGGTGCCAGCATGGCCCTGGGTGGCACAGAGGAAAAGGGATACCAAGTGTTGACTGAATCTATGAACACAGAAACAAAATCAACAACGGATGGAGCAAGTGCGTGCCCAGTGGCCTAGGACCTTGAGGGGCCTCACTAACAGGTCTTGAGGGATTTGGGAGGGGGTTCCTGCTGTCACTAGGGCACTCTAGCAGGACCCACTGTAAGGTTGTGGTCATGAGGGCTCTGAGAGACATGGGTGGAGGGCATAGAAGCCCAAGGCACACCAGGAGCTTGGGGACCATGATCTAATTCAAAGACTGATCCAGGTTCAATCCAGGACTCATTTTTAGAACTCCATTTTTTTGGGCTGCCGGACAGTCTAGCAGCTGAAAAGTGTCTGTTGTGTCTAACTGCCAGGGCTCTTAAGGCTCCACCTGCAAAGCTATGCCTCAGGCTCAGGGGGCTTCCCCAGCTGTGACTTCTGGGAATGCCAGTCTTTCAGACAAACAGTGGCTCAGATTGATGATGTAAGGACCATAGAATGTGAGCAATGGAAGCCTGTCATGGTGGCCAGCTATGGTCACTTCTCAGAGCTCAGTCGGGATAGCTTCCTAGGCAGAACAGTTCCTCCCTGACTTTCTAGTGGGTGTGGGACATACACAATCATGCACACACATGTGCTACCTGCCGTACACTGCCATACATGTTTAGTTTCCCACATGTACACCTGTTCACATGAAGGTACCTGGCACACAGAAGCGGTGCCTAGCAACCTGCTCCCCTGCCTTGCCCTCTGTTGAGTCTGACCAGTCTTGGGGACAATTTCAAGTACTGGGATCAGGTGGGTGGGGAGCCATGTTATAAATAAAATTAATGGACTCATGTTTTTGTGTCACTGGTTATGGAGAAGACAACTTAACATAGCAGATGTTTCGCTGCATTGGGGACATAAATTCAGACACTCCCAGATGACCTGTTGGGCTGTTTGTACACTCACCTCCTCTATCCCTCCTTGCTTTTCTGCCAAACTCATGTACTATGTGTGTGGTATGCATGTGTATGCAGTATGCATATGTGTGCATTCATGTCCAGATATGCATATCTGTGCCCTCGTATGTGAAAGCTTTGTCAATCTTGAGTTGCCTTCCCTCAACTGTTTATCTTATTTGTTTGTTTGTTTGTTTGTTTGTTTGTTTAGAGATAAGATACTTCACTGAATGCAGATGAGCAGTTTTGGGTAGACTGGCTGACCAGTAAGCCCACAGTACCCTCTTGCCTTCACCCTACAGTGCTGGTTACAGGCATATGGTACTCACTTCTAGCTTGTAGCTTCTGGTGAATCAAACTCTCACTGCCACGTCTTCTCTCTGCTATCATGAAACCCAATGCCCTGTCATCATAAGCCCAAATAAACTCTATCCTCCATAAGTTGCGTTGGTCACAACTTGGTTGTGTTTTATCACAGTGAGACAAGTAATTAAGACAAACATATACACAGAGACAAAGAAACTTTGGTTTCTCCAGTTCCTTTCAGCAAGTACATCATGTCTAGGAAGAAATTCATGGGCAAGTCCACTGAAGCCAGAGGCAAAGCCAGAGGTTTTATGTGGGCAGCAGCATCCCGCCTCAGGCCAAGGAGGCCTGTGGTCCTTCTGATGTGTGCCTGTGGTACGGGTAGGGTAGTGAGACACAGCAGGCAGTGGTGAGCCCTAGCCTGGGCAGAAGATGACACACCTCTGGTGTGTTCCGGTTGTGAAACTCTTGACATGTGGCACTTTTCAGATTTTAGCCCTCATGTCTGAAGTGCAGAGGCCGACACCAACCAGTCCTTCCAATGGAGCTGCAGAGGTCTGCAGATGAAAACTGGGAGAAGCCATGGAAATTGCATTGGGGCAGGAGGTTGGGACAAGGAAGGGGGTGTCCTCTGAAGGGGGTAGAGCACAGAATCAGTAGTTTAAGTGAAATCTCCCTAAATCCATGGCAGGCAGAGAAGCTCCCCCTAATCCCTAGGTTTTGTCTGTATGAGTCAATGTCATCTTCTGCAGACTTGGAGATGGTTCCTGAGCAAGTGGCTCATCCCATCAAGCAACACATGACTGTGCTGAGCCCAGCGTGAGCTCAGAGCCCCAGGATTAAGTTCATTAAGATTTTGGTGCTGGTTCTCCTCAGTCTCAGGCAGAACCTGGACCTCCTCTCTCTTCCTGACTTTTCCCAGCCCAACCATTCACTTCCTGGAGAGGCTCTGAAAAGTCACCCGAGGGACTCAGGATTTGTGGTCTATCACTGGTACTGACCATGCCACCTTCTATGGTCCCTGAAATTTGAGTGTTGTCCATTTGAATCATCTGAAGAGGAAGTCTCGATGAGGGGTTTGTCTAGATTAGACTGGCCTGAGGACAGTCTGTGGAGGGTTATCTTGATTTATGTTCATGCTAACCACTGTGTATCTTCAAACCGAGAGCCAACACGAATCCTTCCTTCTCAGCTTGATTTTGGTCAGGTATTCTGTTACAGCCATGAGTAACTAACTCTGTTACCAGCATCATTGCTAACCTCCCTATCACTTGGGGTTGCTCCCAGGACCATGTCACAAGGATCCAAATTCAAGGTCACAGCATCTGCAAGCAGGAAGCACAGAGAGAGAGGTGAACGCCGGTGCTCTGCCCACTTTCTCCTTCTTATTCGGTGCACGGATGAAGCTGTGGACTAGTTCTATCCACGTTCAGCATGGACGTTCAGCAGGGTCTGCCTTCCTCAGTTAGATTTTTCTGAAAAGACCCTCAAGTCCTTTCTATAAAATGGCACCAAAATTTCATATAACCTATACACCTCCCATATCCTTTAAGTCTCTGAAGACAACATATAAATGATCGATACAGTGTATACATAGGTATGGAGAGTCTCTGGAGATTACACATAAATGATGGATACAGTGTATACATAGGTATGGAGAGTCTCTGGAGATTACACATAAATGATGGATACAGTGTATACATAGGTATGGAGAGTCTCTGGAGATTACATATAAATGATGGATACAGTGTATACATAGGTATGGAGAGTCTCTGGAGATTACATATAAATGATTGATACAGTATATGCATAGGTCATATAAATGATGGATACAGTGTATACATAGGTATGGAGAGTCTCTGGAGATTGCATATAAATGATTGATACAGTATATACATAGGTCATATAAATGATCGATACAGTGTATACATAGGTATGGAGAGCCTCTGGAGATTACATATAAATGATCGATACAGTGTATACATAGGTCATATAAATGATGGATACAGTGTATACATAGGTATGGAGAGCCTCTGGAGATTACATATAAATGATCGATACAGTATATACATAGGTCATATAAATGATGGATACAGTGTATACATAGGTATGGAGAGTTGTTAGGTGTTTTTTTTTGTTTTTGTTTTTGTTTTTGTTTTTGTTTTTGACAGTGTGTGTGTGGGGTGGATAGGGGAACTATGGGAGAAATAAAAACCTGCGTGTGTTTAGTGTAGATGCAGTGTTGCTCTGAATCCTCCAGAGCACTGCACAGGGTTGCAGTCTGCAGAGGCAGATTGCTGACTCTGTGTTCTTCCTGGCGTATGAATGTCCATCTGCCCCAGAGGCACGGCCTACCACTGGATTTATGTCAGTGATTTAATGAAGGGAAAGGAAAGGTGAGGGAGACAGCCCAGGGCAGATGGAAAATGTCTTAGCTTAAGACCAGCCTCTGCCTCTCTCTCTGCAGAAAGCTCTGGTGTTCATTGTCAGGGACAGCCTTGGCCACCATCGGCGTATCTTTGGCCAAGGTCTGAAGAGTGCAGAGAACTTCTGTCTCTGTCCCAGGAGGTATTTTGTGCTCCCTTCTCAGCCACCTGCTCATACCCCATGTGTCAGAGAGTCTCCAGTTGCCCTAGCTCACAACCTGCCCAAATTCCCTCCTCCAGCTGCCTTCCCAGAATCCTCCAGCACCTGGGTGCTCACTGTGGACGGGAAAATCCAAACCAGTTCCCATTTCAGATAGGATCATAGGTGACTGGGGCAGAGAACAAGCTTGCCTGCATGTCCCTGCTGATTTTGCTCCATCACACTTCTGCCCTCCTCACCCCCATCCGCACCCCAGAACTCCATACTCCTCCCCTCCTCCCTCTTGGCAAATGCCCTTATCTCACACTTTATATGTATGGCAGCAAGAGTGTGAGGCAGCTAGTCACGTGATGTCTGTAGTGAGGAAGCTGACAGAGGCACACGCTGGTGTGCTGGCCACACTGGGACCAGCCCTGAGATACAAGGACCCAGCAGAGAAATGGAGGGCTCTAGAATGAAGCAGAATTGAGGACGTTGGGTCATCAGCATGTCAGTACATTCTTCTCCTTTTCCAACCTTAAAAAACAATGTCCAGTGCCAGGCTAGAGGTACAAATATGAGAAAGCCACCGGCCTTGGTCATCGATGAGTCCACTGTGGACAGGGACAGAGGCTGTTCCGGCTAAACTTACTTGACTTGTTTTGGAATCGCCACACAGACAGGCCTGTGGGAAGGCCTCTGAGGGAGTTTCCAACAGATGAGGGAGAAGAAGTGGGTCTGGAGTCTCAACAAAATGACCACACAACCCATAGTTTGGCAAGGCAAAACTCTGACTTCTGTCAAAGGCATAGCTTTGCCCAGTGAAGCAGGCCAGGGCACCCAGTGTGAGTCCCATGGGGCAAAGGGGCCCGGTGCTCCTCTGAGCTCACGTGCCTGGCCTGCTGCAGGTCCTGGGCCTAACTGAGCTATCCTGAGCTATCTTTAGCCCCTCAAACAGCCTTTCCTTGCTCACCTCTGCATGGGACCTAACATCCTGATAAACAGAAAACAAAACAAAACAAAACAAAACCCTGGAGTATATTAACTTAACAAAACCCCCTTCTCCACCAACCAGAGGGCTAAGGTTGCTAATGGATAGAAGCTGATGTCTGTAGCTGAGACATACTCTCCTCTGCCCGGTGCTGTAACCCTCTTCTTTGATGTCTCCCCAGTGTGATTTTGAAAGGCCTTGATTTAGGACCTTCTTTGTTGTGTTAATATAAAAATGCTTTGAACCTTCTCCCACTTTAGAGCAGGGATTTGTGGTAAACTGTGTTCCCTGGCCATGCTCGCTCATATTTGGCTCCAGAATAGAAAGATCTCTTGTACCCATTTGAGCTAGGCGCCATGTTTTTCAACTTCCAGGCACTGCGCTGCCTTACACCTTAATTAGTTTCCTGCCATGGGCTGTTGAGGTAGGTTCTAAGATGTTAGAAATTTTCTCAGAGCCTTAAGACTCAGAAGGAGACTGAAGCACCGGGAGGAGAGCAGACTGTAAGAAATGAGCCTGCTACCCGTGGCTCTGGGAAAATCCCTTGTTTCCCAGTCTGTGAAATGGGACCTCACACCTGGCACACTGAGAAGAGCAGAGCCAACAGTCCATTGTCATAAGGCCTCCGACACAGCCCCTGGGTACCTTGTGACTGACTGGTAGGTGTGGTTGTGGAAAGCCTGGGAAGGAAGGCCTTACCATGCAGGTGCGGAGGGACCTGCAGGCATCGAGCTTTGAAAGTAGTACTGCTATAGCCCAGTCCAGAGGGCCTGCGCTTCCATGAGCTGTGTTTGTTCCAGTGAGTGGTGGTGGTGGTGGTGGTGGTGGTGTGTGTGTGTGTGTGTGTGTGTGTTTGTGTTGTGTGTGTGTAGCCAGAGGGAAGGGCGTATACAAACTGTGGGGTGCAGAGGCTGGAGTGCTTCTGAGGGTGGGCTGAAGGGGGGGTGTCGCTTCCCCTGCATCTTCTTAGCACTCTTCAAGTGTATTACGGTAGGTGACGTACACTCAGATACAGAGATGACTAAATATGGGGAGTCAGATGTTTGTGGCTAGTCTTTGACATTAGGTTCCGTGCAGCAACATAAACTCCAGAGAGTAAACAAACAGAGCAGACCGGGAATGTGTTTATGGTGGTTTATCAAGGAGGGAGGTGACTTTCTTGGCCACTCCACCAAATGACTAAGCTTTTATTTACGCCTTCCCACTGTACACAGATGGCTTGCTGGAAACTGGAAGCCTGGGGGTGGATCGTAAAGCACTTAGGCGTGCTACGGTACAGCAGTGTGACCCTAGAGGTCCCTGAAGCCATCTAGACTGCCACACCTTTGGATGGGGGGGTCTCTCCACCTCCAGTAGACTATGGGTACCCCAGGAACAGCTACCGGTCTCAGCTGTCACTCAACACCTTGCTCAGAAGCAGTCTAGAATGTCCGTTCTGTTCTCTTCCATCTGGCATTAGACTTCACTGTGGCTTCCTTGAGATTCTGGATCTGAGCTGGACTTACTCGGTTCTTTGACTTGAAGCTTCCAGTCTAGATGGGGAAGCAGAGAAGAGCTAGCAGAGCACACCACAGTAGGGCTGGCAACCTGGGGACAGAGCAAGAGTGGCTCACAGGTAGCCTCTCTGTGATTTGCTGCCATGAGAGAGGGACCTTCATAGTGCGGGCCGCCAGAAGGGAGTTCTCTGGCTGTGGCAGACTGGGAGAGATCAGCTGGAGGCCCCTCTCCCCACTTTGTCATTGTTGGTATCAGGATTGGCTCCGAACCCAGCGACATCACACCTAGGCAACAGCCATCATATTCCAAAATCCACTTGGCTCGCCTCTCACCTTTACCTGTGGCTACGCCACTATCTATATAAAAGGAAGACCCCTCTGATCTCGCTCTCTCTCTGTCTTAGGGTTTCTACTCCTGCACAAACATCACGACCAAGATGTAAGTTGGGGAGGAAAAGGTTTATTCAGCTCACACTTCCATGTTGCTGTTCATCACCAAAGGAAATCAGGACTGGAACTCAAGCAGGTCAGGAAGCAGGAGCTGATGCAGAGGCCATGGAGGGATGTTCCTTACTGGCTTGCTTCCCCTGGCTTGCTCAGCTTGCTCTCTTATAGAACCTCAGACTTCCAGCTCAGGGATGGCACCACCCACAAGGGGCCCTCCCCCCTTGATCACTAATTGAGAAAGTGTCTTACAGCTGGATCTCATGGAAGCACTTCTCCAATTGAAGCTCCCTTCTCTGTGATAACTCCAGCCTGTGGCAAGTTGACACACAAAACCAGCCAGTTTCCCCCCCCTCCCTCCCCTCCTTTTCCCTCCCCTTCCTCCCCCTCCCCTTTTCTCCTTCGCTGCCACCATCCTTTTTGCCCTTCTCTCCTACAATATACCTCACGTGGAACTGTTTGGCCTAGGACAATTTAAAACTCTTCCCAAAATGGAGGAAGGATGGGGCAAGCTCTCACAGATGAGAACCTGAATCCACTGTATCTCATGGGATTCCAGTTATGGCTTATCTTGTCCTCATCCACCCAGCAGGGAGCTGGACCATTCCTGTGCTTCCAATTTGAAATTTCTCACACACTGGGTATGCATAAGGATGCAAAGGGCTGGGGGAGACAGTCACATCGATGCGGCATGTGATCTGACTATGTGATCTGACTGCCTACCCAGAGGACCATGTGCTCACCCTGGGCACCTCTTGGCCTGGGGTCCAGAACTTCACAGTCCTATGTGGCCATGCCTAGCTTGCCCCTTCCACTGCTCCTTGCCTCTTCCCAAAGCAGGTTGCCATTCCTGTCCACAATCACATACTCATTCCCTGTCCCCCAAGACCCAGCAGGACAAAAGAAAAATGTCTCCCAGAGTGAGCACGTGCCCTCAGCAGAGGGGCAGAGTGCAAAGCGGGGCTCCCTGCTCTGAAGCCTTTCTAGACCTAAATAGTCTAGTCCAAGCCCCTCTTCTTTGACTGTTTGAACTCTGTACCCCTCCTTTCCTGGACAGAGTCTGTGCTAGCCTCGTGTCCTTGCCAATGTGGAGGGGAAGTGACAAGGCAGTGTTTCCTTGTGCTGCTGACTTCCTGTGACTCTCAAGGGGGTGTCTGGTCCACCTTCGCTCCTACTGGCTTTTCTTGCCTTTGGCAGGCGCTCCAGCATGCGTGTGTTTGGGGCTTTCTCCTCTAGCTTCTCGAAGCTTTGTTTTCTTCTGGAAGCTTCAGGTTTTTTAGGTTTTAAATTAAATTCTTTGATCCATTTTTGAATACAGTCCGTTTTGTAAAAAAATAAAAAATAATAAAGAAAAAAGAAAAAGAAAAATTAAACCTCAGAAAGGTGGGTGGGCACTGGGGTCAAATGGAACACCTCTGTGCCTTATGATGCTCAGCCACAGCAGGGCTATCCCAAGCCAAAGGTGGGGCCTGCGCATCCAGATACACAGCCTGTAAGCAACAGAGGAGGGAAACACCACTAAAACAACATAGTGTGGAAACAACTCGAATTCCTAATAATAGGAATGAAGTCAACTGTGACTGAGTCTGGTTGGTGGAGGGTTGTGCAACTGTTTAAAACAGGAATTTATAAAGAGAGACTGGAGAATATAATGCTTACATCCAGTCTCAAGTGGTGGGGGTGCGGAGTCTCTAGACCTGGGCATGTAACTGTGTGACAGCTCTGGCAAGGAACGCAAAACAGAACAATGTCTTTATTTATTTATTTATTTATTTATTTATTTATTTATTTGGTTTTTCGAGACAGGGTTTCTCTGTATAGCCCTGGCTGTCCTGGAACTCACTCTGCAGACCAGGCTGGCCTTGAATTCAGAAATCTGCCTGCCTCTGTCTCCCAAGTGCTGGGATTATAGGCGTGCGACACCAGTGCCCAGCTATTTATTTGTTTTTATTAGATATTTTCTTTATTACATTTCAAATGCTATCACCTTTCCTTGTTTTCCCTCTGAAAATCCCTTATCCCATCTCCCCTCCCCCTGCTCACCAACCCACCCACTCCCACTTCCCTGTCCTGGCATTCCCCTAAGTTGGGGCATCCAGACTTCACAGGACTAAGGGCCTCTCCTCTCACTGATGTCTGACAAGGCCATCCTCTGCTACTTATGCGGCTGGAGGTATGGGTCCCTCTATGTGTACTCTTTGGTTGGTGGTTTAGTCCCTGGGAGCTCTGGGGGTACTGGTTGGTTCATATTGTAGAACAACACATTTAAAACAGACTTCACCCCTACCACTGTGGAGTTGCAAACCACCGAAGTCTCCTGCTATCTACTTCTCTCATCAGTGGTCCAGCAAGGGGGTGTTTCTAGCTAGCCTCAGTGGACATACAACTCCCCTACATGATCAGCTTTTGTAAGCAGGGCTTCAGCAAAAGAACAAGAAAAGGTGAGGTTAAAGATCAGATTCCCTAGTGTTGCGAGAGTCCTGTATTTGCTCTGCTTCTCTGATTGGCCGCTTCTCCAGGCTACCAGAGGGAATAGCATCATTGGCCAAGGCCAGGGTGCTGGGGATGCCTCATTTGCATGAGGAATTCCAGGTGCTGCTAGACTTAACCTTAAAAGGGGAGAGGAAGTTCAACATGGCAACTGGGCTACATGACCTCCTCCCAAGGGCAAAGATGGGGATGCAGGGCTACATCTGATACACACAGGCGATCATATTGCTGCTGATTTCAGGACAAGATTTCTAGGGTTTGGACACGCCTCGATCTGACTCTTGCCCCAAGCCTGCTCCCTCAAGTCCAAAGGCTCCCTGGCCCCATATAAGAGGACCCTAGATGGCCCTGGGGGTACCACCACTGCCTGTCCCATGTGTATACAGCACTTGGGGTCCACTTGGCTACCACATAGCCTGTCACAGGGGGGCTGGAAGGTAAAATCTCTGTCCTGGGCTGTCTTGCCCATGTATCTACCTGAGGTGTTCCCTTCTGGAACCCATGGTCTCCCCGTGTGAGATGCGCCCCACCACCATGCCTGTCAGTTTTTCACCATGGTGATCATGAACTAACCCTCTGAAACTGTAAGCCAGCAGCTAATTGAATGTTTTCCTCTATAAGAGATGCCTTGGTCCTGGTGTCACGTCACGACCATAGTACGTAATGAAGGCATCTACTATAGAAATAGATATCTGCACACCTATGTTTATTGCTGCCTTATTCACTATAGCAAAAATTTAGAATCTGCCTAGTTGTCTGATGACAGGTGAATGGTCACAGAAAATCTGGTTATGCATATTAAGTGGCATACTATTCAGCTCTAAAGGAAAATCAAATTACTAAGTCTACAAAAATATAATTAGAATGTATAACATTAACCAAAGTCATACTGTCTCAGAAACAAACAAACAAAAACTTGTGTTCTCCCGAATATGTGGAATCCACTCAAGAGTGCATGCATGCATCTAAATACATGCACATGTGGGTTCAATACAGCATGAAGGAAAACAAGCAAGAAAAGTTGAATAGAAGAAGACAAGAAAGAACTGATGCAGGTGCTGGCCGGGAGCTATGAACAAACAAGAAAGAACTGATGCAGGTGCTGGCCGGGAGCTATGAACAAGAATATAAAGCTCTTTTTTTCCCCCTCTAACTCTGTCATAATTTTTTTGGTGTGGAGAAGCACATGAAAATATATTCGATCTTGCAAATGTAAAGCCTGGTTCGAGGACGTCACTCAGGTATACAGGTGTTGGGCTGGTTAATTTAACTGTATGATGCTTATTTTATTTGCAAGCTTTTAAAATATTAAGTTTATAAGGTTGGGGGGCTGGAGAGATGGCTCAGCAATTAAGAGCACTGGCTGCTCTTCCAGAGGTTCTGAGTTTCAGTTCCCAGCAACCACATGGTGGCTCACAATCATCTGCAATAGGATCTGATGCCCTCTTCAGGCAGGCAGGTGTATATGCAGCAGAGCACTCATACATTAAGTACATAATTATTTTTAAAGTTTATAAAAATTAAAGGATTAAATAAAAATTATTTAGTTTAAAAAATAAAGTTCCCAAATCTTTTAAAAAGTCTTATTCAGTGTGTTTGTGTGCTTGTGAGTGTTGTGTATACATGTGGTGTGTGTACACACAGAGACCAGAGGAGGACATCAACCATCCTATTCTCTGGAGACTGGGTCTCTCTCACTGACCCTGGAGCTAGGCAGGTGGCCAGCAGGCTCAGCAGTTGTCCTGTCTCCCCCCACCTGACCCCATCCCACCCCACCCCACCCCACCCCACCCCACCCCCAGTGCTGGGTGTGCTCAGCTACATCCAGCTTTGTATACAGGCACTGGGGATTTGAACTCAGCTCCTCATTCTTGCATAGAACGTGCTCTTACCTCCCGGGTCAGCTCCTCTGCCCCCTCTTTCTTCATAAACTGCCTAGGAAGTCTGGAGATGTCCGTGCAAGTTTGAGGTCACAGCTCGGGACCCCGATTCCAGGACCCCGAGGGAGACTGAAGTTCCAAGCATCAGCAGGTACTGGAGGTCTTCAGACAAGTCAAGATCCCTGGCCTTGACCCAAGTCCCACACTCTCTCGCCTTCCACACAGATGCTGAGGTGGTCGGTCACCACGCCCAGTGCACCTCAGCGGAGGCTTAGCCTCCTTGGTAACTGTCAGCCATTTCTCCTACCCATAATTTTGTGAAGAGGGGAAAATGAAGGACATACTGGTTGTTGGTGGAACCCCAGAACAGTCTAGACTCTGTGTATGCAAATACACACTAATACATGCAAACATATGCAAACGAAGCACAGACAAGCTGTCTTTGGCCTTTGTGGAAATCTGGGGTCCTAAGCTCTAACCCTGACCTGTTCCCACTCTTTTCTGGGCCACTGCTCACATGTGTTTGGAGCCGCAGACCTGTGCATCATGACCTGTGCATCCAATTTTCACTCATCAATCTTCTTGGTTGGGCCTCATGTTGGCAGTGACTTGCTCAGTTCTGGAGTCAAATACCACGCTCATCTCCAGGGACATGAGATTTGTCTTCCCAGATTCCCAGGCAGCTTTTGCCCCCCTCTCCTAGAATCCTTTCAGGCTTCTGGATTAATATCCTGATGCCGTTCATTCTTGGCTCCAGACCTTTGAATATTCTCTATAATACCTTGTATGAAAAATGCATGTTTGAGCTATTGAGAAGGCCTAGCAGGTGAAGGTATTTGCCACCAAACCTAACATCCTGAAGTCTATTGATGAGATCACATTGTGGCAGGCAGAAGAGAACCTACTCCTGCAAGCTGCCCACATATATCCTGTAGCCTGTGCACGTACACTCACACGCACACACATGCACAACACACACACACACATACATCCACGCTTACAGACAACAAAGTAATAGAATCTGTAATGCAATGTTTAAGCCTCATTGTCACTTTGAGAGACTGGATGGATCATCAGAGCGAAGTGAAGATGGTTTGTCGGGGGTTGGTACTCAAGTGAGCAGAGCGAGGGTGTTTCCCTGCTTCCTTCCTGATTCCTTACGGTTCCCTCCCTTGTGCGCAGAAGCACCACGAGGGACTAGTGTTGCTTTGGGGGTAGGATCACTGTGTGCTGTGGGTGGCTGGTTATCCTGATCTCCAGATTCCAGGCCCCCCACACTCGGTGGGCAGGGATCCGTGGGCTTTCTGGCTAGCAAGCCTGCCACATGGCTCTTAGCTTTCTGACCCCTTGTCCTGGGCTGCTGCCAGCAGCTATCCAGTAAGCAGAAATCCCTAAAGTGATTAGCCACACCAAGGGGTCGGGTTTGTAGCTGCCTTCCAGATGGTAATGTAATTAGGCTTTTACTACCATTGTCCCCAGACTGGAGATGGGTCTCCAAGGATGTCTGTAAATGCACATTAGGCCGGCAGCCAAGCCTGCTTTCTCATCTGCAGGGGGACCCCTTGATTAGACACTCTTTTATATTCAGCAGAGGGGGGAAATAACAAATGGAAGCCTGCATCTGGACTCTGCAGGTCTACTTCTGGGGAGAAGTATCTCAGGGCCCCCTGGGATGCTGAGCCCAAAAGATGGTTCTTGGGCCTGGAAGTTACACCCCACTTTGGGGGCACAGGGGCATAATTCAAGCCAATGGCCAGACAATCACACACCCACTCCTTCCACAGCCACACTAATGAACAAATTACTTATCAGAGATGATGGAAATGAACCTGAGAGATGAAGGATGTCTGCCTTGCATGCAGTTCATGGTGTGGCCAGAAAAACAAGCCATATTCCAGCTTCAACATTCTGCTGGCCATGGAACCAGTCTCCTCATATCTGACTTTGTGCCTCCCTGCCGCTCACTCAAGGGGGGCCCTCAATGGTGATGCCCTTCCCTAGAGTGTCTAGCCCAGGTCGAGGAGGCACTCAAACCAGCCTCGCCTTCTCGAGTGCGAGAAGCCATGCTGAGGGACTAGGAGATACAGGGGGTTCCTGGGTTCAAACTCAGGTCATCAACGTTGATGGCAGGTAATTTTACTTGCTGAGCCAAGTCTCTATCTAATAAAATAAAGTGTTTGGTTTTTTTTCAATTAGCGTATGAAATATTGTTTATGTTAGTTTCATATACACTCTACTCTTGTTAAATCTCTTCCTCATTTTTCCCAAGATTCCACTCGACTCTGCCCACTTTCCCCTAGACCCTTCTTTCCCAATAGTGGACCCCCTTTGTGTCCACAGAAACATGTATTCTATCACCGTCTTTCTTTCCCTCCCCCATTAAGATCTCTTTCCCTTCTCACAGTCCCCTTCCTACTGTGTGACCCACACTAAGATACACATATGATGAACTTAACATCTAGGTCTACTTATGGGAGAAAAAGTGTGGTGCTTGTCTTCCGGAGTCTGGCTCATCTCTCTTAACATAACAATTTCGGTTGTATCCATTTTATTGCAGAGGTCATGATTTTTTTTTTTTTAATAGCTTCAGAAAACAAAGTACCAAGTAATAAACCTAACCTAAGAAGGCAGAAGACTCCTATAATGTAAACATTCTTATACAGAACTAGTGTGGCTATATGTTTTTTGTTTGTTTGTTTTCTTGGAGAAATATCTAGCGGCTGATCCTGATTACAGGTAAATCTATGCTGGTTTTTCTAAGAATCCTTGTGAACTAGCACACACAAGAATGTGCTGTGTCGGGGCCTACGGGCACACGTAGATAGGCTGTGTGCTTGTCCACACTTGGTTTTGTCAGATTTTACAGCTTTTAACCCTGTGTTACTAACAGTTCTCACTGTGGCTTTAATTTGTGTTTACTCAATGGGAGGTGATATTGAACACTGCAACACACACTCACTAACTCTTATCTGGGCAGAGTGTCACTGCCTATCATCCCAACACTTGGGAGGTGGAGGCAAGAGAACAGGGAATTGGAGACCAGCCTGGTATATGTACTAAAACCAAGTCACACACCAAGAGCCAAAAAGAGAGAAAGCCAATGAACCACGCATAAAGATCCATTATGTTCCTTCTTCAGGGAAACTTTTTGCTACATTTTTAGTGTTCAGTCTTTTTGTTATTAAGTTACCGAAGAGTTTGAAAATACACCCTTGGATCCCAGCTCCTTAGCAGACAGGTGTTTTAGTAAATCCTTTTCCTCCAGTCTCTTCTGTGCTTACTCATATTGAAAGGAAGGTGTCTGTCCAGCAGAGATGTCTGTCAGGTTAATTTTGATGGGTTCCAATCTGCTAATCTCGCTTTTATTTTGTTTGTTGCTTTACCAGACCCGGCTACCCAAGTCAGAGGGTTTCATCTTCTCTTCCGGTGACTTCAGCCTCTGTATTGAAATCTACGACCCACCACAGGCTAGCTCTTCAGTGACAGCTTGCTGGAGGACATGGGGCAGGGCTAGGGAATGTTGTCAAGCAGGACGGTGACTGCCCTCAGCTACCCAAGTTCCCCAGCTGCCCTCACCATTGTGCAAACCCAGTGTTCCTCAGAATGTTAGCCATGCTGACATTTGGACTGAGCCCATGTTGGCCAGTTTCTTCTCACTGTCCCTTGTCATCAGATGGTTTTTACCCGGCCAAGACACATTCCTGTCAGCCTGTGGTTTTTGGTCATTTCCTCAAAGCAAAATGGAGCAGTGCTAGGGAAACAAGATGACAGCAAGCAGGCCGACGCATCCCCACCAGCCTCCTCCATTTCTAGAGAGGAATGGTTGGCTGTGTTCCTGCCAGCAGAAGGAGTTACATCAGAAGCCAGTACTGCTGCCACACTCAGGACTTCATGAGTATTTGGTTAATTTGGTTTTGAATTAGAGTGGTTACCTTTATATTTTTATCTGTATCCCCCTTTGCATTACAAAAGGAAGGCCCTGTGTCAGATCTCTATGTTCCAAATGTATACTGGTCAGGTGTCCATCACTCCAACAAACACATGACAAGAGCAGTTTAATTAAGGGAGGAAGGTTTGACTTGGCTCACGGTTAGAGGGTACACAGTCCATCATGGCAGGAAGTCATGGACCAAGAAGCATTGGCCACGCTGTATCTGCAGGCAGGGACCCAAGGGTGTGATGCCCAACTCACTTTCTTCTTTTTACTTCAGTCTAGGACACCAGCCCAAGGCCTTAGTGTGGCTCTTCCTACCTCAGATTACCCAGTCTAGCTGATTGCTCATAGATAGGCCCAGAAATTTGCCTCCAGGGTAATTCTGAATCCTGTCAAATTGACAATAAATATAAATGTGACAGACAGCAAAGGTTGGGTAGAGTCATTGCTTCTGGCCCAAGCTGAGGCAGAACATCAGGGCAGGCCTTACCTCCAAGAATCCCACAACTACAAATTCGTTAATGGAGTGATTTGTTCATGTAGGTAGCACTCTCCCGTACCATTCACCACTCGACAGCACCACAGGCTGACCACCATGCCCTCAACACTCTTCTTTGGATTCACCCCACATTCAGACCATAATACCCTTGCGCAAGAAGCACTCTGTAAAAGTCTCAATGCTAAATGAAATCATACTCTAAAGCTGTAATGATAGCATGCTCTCTTATCAACCCTGTGAGGGCCTCCTGACTTGTGGACTTCCTGGTTCCAAGGCTGAGTGTTCCCTCAGAATCTGTTTCCAGGTTTATCCGCTATGATTGCTTGAGCATTACATGGGAAGTATCTTAGTCAGGGTTTCTATTCCTGCACAAACATCATGACCAAGAAGCAAGTTGGGGAGGAAAGGGTTTATTTGGCTTACTTCCACATTGCTGTTGATCACCAGAGGAAGTCAGGACTGGAACTCAAGCAGGTCATGAAGCAGGAGCTGATGCAGAGGCCATGGAGGGATGTTACTAGGCTTGCTTCTTCTGGCTTGCTCAGCCTGCTTTCTTATAGAACCCAAGACTTCCAGCCCAGGGATGGCACCACCCACAAGGGGCCCTACCCCCTTGATCACTAATTGAGAAAATACCCCACAGCTGGATCTCATGGAGGCACTTCCCCAACTGAAGCTCCCTTCTGTGATAACTCCAGCCTGGGTCAAGTTGGCACACAAAACCAGCCAGTACAGTGAGGAAATGCAAAGCCAGCTTAACCTTCATTTGTATCTGTGCATTTTTTCAAATAAACCGTTCTTGTGTTCATTCTACTCACATAGAGATGGAGAGGTCGCTGGCAATCATATTTCTGTCCCTTAGATCATTGTGAAGCTGTTTCTTTGCTATTAAAATTTCTGTCAAGTCTCCTTTGTGAGGATGCATGTGTGGCCTATGTACATGTGTGTGCTGGGTGCATGTATGAGTCTGCTGCGCTGGTTGTTTCTGATAACAAACTTAGACATACCGGCAAGGGGGAATCTCGGGTGAAGTGGGCATGTCTGTGGGGCATGTTCTTTGTTGCTAATGGAGGTAGGAGGGCCCAGGCCACTGTGGACTATATACGAGAGGTAGCAGAGCAAGCCAGAGGAGGTAAGCCTATAAGCGGTATTCCTCGTTGGTTTCTGCCTCAAGTTCTTGCTCGATGCTCCTGCCTCCACTTCCCTCTGTGCTGGTTTGTGACTTGCAAATATGAAGAACTCAATCCTTTCCTCCCCGAGTTGCTTTTGGCCATGGTGTTATATGGCCACCTCAGCTATAGCAAGCACACTTACTCACTAAGCCGTACCTCACTCCCTCAGTGGCCACCGTCTGGGCATTTCAAAGCTGATTCTACACAGGAGGCTACAGAGGAGGCTCAGTGGCTAAGAGAGCCCAGTGCTCTTGCAGAAAATCCGTGTTCAGTTCCCATCACCCAAAGTGGGCAGCTCACAATTACCAGTAATTCAAGATCCCCAGAGACCTGCTCTTCTGGTCTCTGAAGACACACACACACACATACACACACACACACACACACACACACATAAATACAAATAAATCTTTAAAACCCCTGATATTTGTGTGTCATTCCCATCAGAGATATTTAGCATTTTTTTTCTAACTTTTGCTTTCATTTAGGCTTTAATTTTTTTCTTTTAAAATCTTTTCATTTTTTTCCATTTTCACTGTACATGGAACTGTGTCATACAAGAACATTATAGTGCACGCATATATTGTACATGAAGCACATTTCCAGCCCACGACCTCTCACCCGCCTCTTACATCATTCAGTTCCTGGTGTGCGACATCACGGGATGCAGGGTGGGGCGGCTGCTCAGTATTACCCCTGTTTTGGAAGCCGACTCTCCCCTGCTCTTAGCCACTCTCTCCTCCGTACACTGAGTGGTAGGGCAAGGAGTGGGCCGAGCGATGGGCCAAGGCTGCTTTCACACACCACCCAATAACATTTTGGTCCAGAGGGAACTGGCCAGCTTGTTTTCCCATTCTTGGCTGCTGTTCACAGAAGTCTTGCAATGTCCGGGAGAGTCACAGGCCTAGAACAATGGAGAATGATTTATTTGGTAATGTGTGTTTGAGTCCAAAGTGTTGCTAAGCATGCTAAGCAGCCGTCTTCCAACCTCCCTCCCAGCCACAGCCTGTGAGGGCTCGCAAGACTCTTTTAACTTACCTCTTCTCTTTTTATCCAGGTAGGAATCGACGGTAGGCCAACTAGAAATCCCCAAACATTAGACATTGGAAAGATTTGTTATAAAGGAGTCGAGGTCTAGCCCGTAACAGGCTTGTACTCCTTCAAGTTTGGACATACCGTGTGTGTCATGCCTCAATGTTTACACAGCGGCAAGATATCCTCTCTGACCGTACCTCAGGGTAGGCATCCTCCTGAGCATTCCTTCATCATCTCAGATAGGGCTAGCGTGGCCCCATCTCCCAGCATCCATTTCAAGTTTACACCAAAACTGGGAAACAGCCATGGTCTAAGCAGCCTTCCCTTACAGTTTTTTGTGGTGTTCTAAAGAGCTGCAATGTGTTTGTTTCCCCCAGATGAACCGGACACAAGCCAAGAGTTGATTTATGCCTTGTCAAGTTCTGGAACATCTTGAGTGTACTCTTGTTGACGCCAAGTTTTGTTGGTAATTGATGCGTTACTCTGTAGCTTCTTTTCTGCGATGACGTCATACCACGAACACTTCCTTGTGTCACTGAATGCCATTTTGAATGGCTGCTGAGAACCACACAAGGTTATCATATCGTGATTGATTGTTGGATATTCATAATAACTTTATCTTAATATAGTACGGCAATTTATTTGCCAAATACACAGGAAACTCAATTACGTACTTCTGGCAACCAACGAAACAGGCCTGGTCTTTAAGTTGCGCCAGTCGTAGGGGAACGTCTTGTGACTTACTTGGGATAAGAGAATGCATAGGCCAGGGGGGGGGGTCTCTAAAGGGTAGGGCTCTCTCCAAAGCTGCCACTTCTCTCCAACCTTAGAGGAGAAGTGCTTGCCACTATAGTGTACCCACTGTGTGTGTGAGTGTGAGTGTGTGTATCCCACACAAAGCCCAGCACCAGCAAACCCATCTTCCTGTCTGTCTCCTTTGAGGGTAAATAATTCTCTGCAGGTCAGTCAGATCATCTGGAGTATTCGTGTGTTGTGGGGAGATACATGTGTACGCTGGCATATGCTCACTAATGTTTCAAGGACAAGCTTTCGGGAAGGCGGTCTGAGAAAGGATCTCTCATTGGCCTGAAGCTCAGAAATTGGGCTATCCTGCCGGCCAGCGAGCCCCAGGGATCTTCTCGTCTCTACCTCCCGGTGTTGAGATCTCACATGCCACGCCACCAAGCCTGGCAGTTTTCATGGGGCTTGAACTGGGTCCTCATGTTCATGAGGCAAATACACCGCCAGAGCCATCCATACTCTCCACCCCTACCCCAGCTCTCAGCTGGCAGATTCTAAAAGCACCCCAAGGGTGACTCTGTACCGTAACTAGGCCCTCTGATAAATTCTTAATCAGCAATCACATGAAGCAGAATCATAGGTGTACTAAGTTTGTTGTGAAATCTCTGGGCATAGGAATGCGTGGACGCCATTATAGGCATGTGCAGGAAGCCATTATACCTGTAGAAAGCTTAGGAACTCTTTATTGTAAGTTGCACAGCCAACTCTTACAGAAAGCTCTCCGCAGGCCAGAGTCAGTGGAGGGCTGCAGCGGACAAGGAAGCACAGATCTGCCCCAAAACCGTGCTTATGTTTTTGTTTACGTTCATGAGTCAGAGGAAATGAGGAAGACTTGTCGGAGCTTCACCCAATGACTGGAAAGGCTCCCTGGATTAGGCGTCGGGGTTTGATTACTGGAAAAATCTTTTGCCTAAGGTTTTGTTTTGTTTTGTTTTGTTTTTAGTATAGTTCATTATATGCCATAGCATCTACAGATGTGCTCACAGGTACCTGCAAACTCGAAGCTTCGCTGTATTTTCCTCACTGATTTCTTAAGCGAGGACTGTGCAAAGTGAGAACTTCCAGTCTGCAGATGTTACCACCTTCCCCGGAGTAAATCCCCCTGCAGCGGGCCACCGACTCTGTAGCATTGTGGGGTGCTGGGCCAGAGGGACACAGTGTGTAGGATTAATGATCCACAGATCAGAAGGCCCAGGCACCCTGGGAATCACAGGAAGTGGTCAAGCACAGAGGCCGGGATGACTTAACCAACTCCTGCCACATTTCATCTAAGTTTATGTGGTTTAAAATTTAAGAACGTCCAAGCAAACCCTTTTTGCTGCTGTCTTGTGTTTGGACACTTGTGATCCAAACACAAGTCTGAAACTTGTGATCCCCCTGCTTCAGCTTCCTGAGGCATTATAGGTATGTCCCATACTTTGTATCCGACATCTAAAAATTTAGTAGTAGGCCCTTACACACCAGGAAAATAAAAAAACCGAAGCACTATTTCACTATTTGCATACTGCAGCCTGTCCTGGCCACTTCCCAAGCTCTTCAGGAAACTCTGATAACAGAAGTTGAGAGCTTCTGCCTAGGGAGAGGCCTTGAAGTTTCCTTTGACTGCCCAACTCCATCCGTTCATTTAAAAAACTGTCGCGGTTCATATTCAGGATGAATCTTGAGGCAGTTACAAAACTGTAATGTTCTCTTTCTCTTGTTAACAGTCTAATTTTACTTTGAAACTTTTTAAAATATTTTTATATTATTTATTTACATGTGCATGTGTGTATGTCTGTGCCTGAGGTTAGAGGCATTCACTAGTGCAGGAGTCACAGGCAACTGTGAGCCGTGAGTTGTGGATGCTGGGGACTTGAGCTCAGGTCCTCTGCAAGAGTAACACATGTTCTTAACACCGAGTCCTCTCTCCAAGCCCCAAACCTAAGTCTTAAAACGTTTTAGATCATCTGTACTTGACATATTGACATAAAAGATGGTTATGTCTCTCTTTTGAATGTTGTCCATGGAACTCAAGGGCCCTGCAGTCCAGTGTTTGTGAACAACATTCACACAAATTCGGAGAGATCCATCTTTAAAAGTCATGATCCCAGCCTTTGGTCCCAGCACTCGGGAGGCAGAGGCAGGTAGATCTCCTGTGAGTTTGAGGCTGGCCCAGTCTACAGAGTGAGTTAGTTAACAGTAATCCTTACTGCTGTTAAGAATTAAACAAAACATACGTTACAGTGGTTATGCTACAACAAAAAGGAAATACTTCTAGAGACACATCTCCTAATGGCTGGGCTGGATTTTCTTCTACCATTCAGTCATGTAGTATTCCTGGGTTACTTATAAAAAAACATCAAGAGCTAGGTTGTATGTGTGCATATGTGGTGTGGACATGTGTGTTTGGGGGTGTACATGTGTATACATATGTGTGTGGTATGTGGTGTATACTTGCCTGTGTGTGGTGCATGCATGTGGGGGGGGGGTGGCAAGAGAGTGGGGACTGGAGATGTCAACAGTAGGGTCAATACATAAAAGTTGGCAGAGAAAAACGGTAATCCCCCTCTGACATGGGTGCCTGCTAATGAACAGAAAAGCCAACCGAATAAAGGTAAAGGGCGGACCATGGGGAGGTTCTTTTGAGGGAAGAGGGGAGAGGAGAGAGGAGGGGAGGGGAAGAGAAGAGGGGAGGAAAAGGAGAGAGGGGGAAGAGGAGCGGGAGGGAAGAGGAGGGGGGGAGGAGAGGGGGAAGGGGAGAGGGTAGGAAGAGAAGAGGGTGGGAAGAAGTGGGGGAGAAGACAGGGGGAAGAAGAGAGGGGGAAGAGGGAAAGGGGAAAAGGGAGAGGGAGAAAGACCTAAGGATCTGAGTTCAATGGCTGTCTGACTCCAGGTGTCTGCCAGGTGGACTCTCCTGACTTTATTGGCTGAGTAGTCTCACCTCTGAATATGGCACTTGTTGATTGGCTGAGTCGTCTCACCACTGAACACGGCACTTGTTGATTGGCTCAGAGGATCCACACGTCTTTGCCTTCCACCCTAGTGCTTAGGTTCCAACCTCATCTGAGAGCGCCTTGCTCTTTCTTGGCGGCGCTAAGAATCTGAACTCAGGCCTGCATGCTTGTACAGCAAATGTCCTGCCCACTGGGTCATCCTCCCAGGCCAGGGGCTACCATTTTTATAATTCCAGGGTTCATAGAGTAGAAGGAGCTCTGAGACAGGTGCCAGTCAGTTCTTCAAACACCTTCTAAGTATGCGTGATGTATGGGTTGCTGTCCTCTGGTACGGCACAGCCTTGGGTACATTCCACTTCAATTTCCTGATAGGTGTGAAGTGGGGATGGGGTTGTATCTGCCCCGTTATAGGGTGTTCCTAGTGTGCCAGGCTCTTTAAACACATGATTCGCACTTTCACCCGCCTTCAGTGCAAGCAGAGAAACATCTATGAGTTATTTAATCAATAAGGGTTTCTTGGGGGCTGCAGAGATGGCTCAGTGAGTGTGTGCTTGTTGCATAAGCATGAGGACTAAGGTTCAAATCCCACCACATGCTTAGAAGCTGGGCACAGACGCTCAAGGGTCAGCAACACTAGTGCTGTAGGACTGGGGCTTGTTGGTCACAGCCTATGTCTAGGTTCATCGAGAGACATGGCCTGAATGAATAAGGCACAGCAGGATCATGGCGTCTTCCTCTAGATTCTCGTGTGTATCGCTCTATCCATATATGAATATAACGCACACACACACACACAAGGATTTCTTGGGTACCTACCCAGTATACTAGAGTAGTGTAATATTGAACATCAAGATCTGATGAGCTAAACTGTTCTTAGAGCAGGGCAGGGCAGAGATAGGTGTGTGATGAATGGGATGGCTTGAATATGCCGTCGGATGATTCTACCTCCTGGTGGCCATGTCCTTGCATAATTCCATTCTACCTTGTACTATTGCTCTGTGTGACCAGCATAATATGGCAGAAAACTCATGCTCCTCTGGTCCTCTATGCTCCTCTGGTCCTCTAGCCGAGTCTCTAGTGAGTTCTCTCCTGGAACATGATAGCGGAGACTGGGGGTTGGGGCAATCGGGACAGGAAACTCCAGCACCAGGCTCTGAGGTTGCCTGTGGGTGTTTCCAGTGTGGTTGTCACAGGGAATGGTTTATCCTGGCAGATAGCCCAGTGCCTAAGTACCTGGCTCCCGACACAGTGTCCATCTGATAGTAGAGTTGTTTATGCTGGCTGACATGCTAGTGGGTCTTGTCTGATCTGTGTCCAGCTGTTCCTCCAAGATGGCTGCTTTCTGGAGCTCCCTGCTGAGAGAAGAGTCAACGGTTTGGGGTAGGAGTTTAGGTGCAACACAGGGAGGTGGCTGAGCCGACCCTTGGGATATTAGACAGTTTGGGATGGAGCCCAGTGTGAGATAACTACTTGTCCTTCAGCACAGAGTGGTACCAAGAGCCTGGGAGCAAGGGTAATTCTTTTCCTGAGGTCCAAGGTTGCCCAGGCAAAGGCTCTGATTGGTATGGTTATAGAAAGCAGATAGGCTGAGACACTGTGACACAGAGGGCTGGATTGTCCCCATGGGGTGGAGGGAAGTGGGTGACACACTGAATCCAGTTGCTGCACAGCAAGGGGGTCACATCAGGTGTCTCCATGGACCTCCTCCAGGAGCTGAGGGCCATGAGAGATAGCAAATGGAGTTAACAGTGACTGAGCCCAGCTAATATTCAACATGGTGGCAGAGACAACCTGAGAGTGAGACTTCTCTAAACAGCAGGTTCTCCCCCATGGTTGGGCTGTACGGGAAACAGCTTTGCTCCTGGCCCTGTTCCCTCACTCACTTACTCTGGAGCCAGCTACCAGCTGTGGGCAGCTGTGAGGAGAGACCAGGGTGAGGCACTAGGAATTTTGCCAGCAGCCTAAGAGTGGACTCTCCTTAGTGAGCCTTCAATAGCCTGCAATCTGTCACCAGCTTGACAAACCTCCCCAGTGACCTGGACCAATACAGCTCTGACCCCAGATCCCCAGCTGCAGGGGATATCCTCTGTCCTCAGCCACTGACTAGGAGGAGGCAAAATTTGTTACATAGCCACAGATAACTAATACAGGTAAATCTAAGGATTTGTGGCAGAAGACTAGTTGGCAATTTTACCGAGGAAGACATGTAAGTTGAATCAGAGATATGTGACATTCTTCAGATGCAGCTGAGGGATGAGGTCTTATCCATCATCCAGCCAAGCTATGAAAAGGAACACACGAGGGGCCTGTGGCTAAGTTGGCAGAATACTTATCTAACATGAACAAAACTCTGGGTTTTATCCCGACAACATGTCAAAATCAGATGTAGCTGTATATATGCCTATATTACCAATGCTTGGGAGGTAGAGACAGGAGAACCAGAATTTCAAGGTTATCTTTAGCTACATAGCAAGTTTGAAGTCAGCCTGGGGTACATGAGATTCTGTCTAAAACAAACAAACAAACAAACCAACAAACCAAATAAACCCCAAATAACCACCACCAACCACAACAAACCTGAAGAGATTCTGCATTAACTAGCCACTGGAGAAACCTCTCTGACCAAGGTTGACAGTGGAACTAATTTATCTATATAAATATAAATATTTAGAAGTCAATTGGATAACATGTTTATTTAGCAAGACAATATCAATATGCTCCTCACACTTAGGCTCCATGACCTCTGCAAGTGTGAGCTTTTCATCAGGTTTGCAGAGCAAGGCTTGTATTTTCTCCTGGGGAGATTGCTTCACATCCAATCTCGAAGTGGATGGTAACCACCATAACATTCACAACAGTAATACTAGAGTGGGTATCCACATGGACGTCTACAAGCCGAGGCTCACAGTATGCTATGGAAGAGGGGTAGAAAAAATGGAAGAGCCCAGGGATGAGGAATAGTGCTAAGAGATGCTATCTTCTGTGCATGGCTGTCACACGCACGAACTCACAGAAGCCATGGTGGCCTGAACAAGATAGACCCAACAAGTCCATCCAGTATCCCAACACTCCTCTAATTGGACTCAGTAGGTTACCAATAGAAATGCTTTTAATGGAGAGGACACAAAGGGGGCAGGTGACATGGCACAGGTGATGCGGAGAATGGGAAGAGGGAGTTGGAGGTAGATGCGATCAAGATACATTGTGTATAGGTATGTAACTATAAAATAATACTGAAAAGGAGATGATTAACCAAAAGTAATTATTATCAAACAGCCTTATAATGTCAAAAATTGGTCCTGTAATAGCATTCTACTTTCTTCCACATCAAGCATGGTGTCTGACTTCCTCACAGACTTTCTTCCCTCTTACCACACACTAGTCTCCTAATCAACATACAGCTTCTCAGGCTTGGCATCAAACCTCTTCCATCCTTCACGGTTGTCATGGTGATCATTGTAAACATGTAGGATTCTGTGGTACTGACATGCCATAGCCTCCCAGGCATTTAAGCAAACGTTCCTGTTTACGTATTATATATAACCGTAGGAAAAACAACCACAGACATGCTTTTTCCACTTCCTCCCCTTAGTTTCTTTTGGATTTGTTCCCAGAAATGAAATGAACAGAAGTTATAGATTTTTTTAAAAATTTTTATTTTCTTTGGCTCTTGGAAGGGAAAGGAATGCCACCTGGAGAGGATACTAAATGTGGTTCATTGTCCATTTCTGACAAGGCTAGAGGTACAGAGGGGAGCCCCCCATCCCACCCAGAGGCCTAAGGTTTGGGGGTTTGCTTGATCTAAAAGTCAGAATCAGCTCTGAAAGAAGGCGAAAAGCCGAGGAGCTGTTGCTGGTTTACTGACAATTGGTGTGTGTCAGTCATACTACATTTATTTTCATGTCTGCAACCCTAATTGTGTGTGTGACACATGCATTCATGTCTTCTTTTCCCATTAATTTATTTATTTATCCATTTTGCATTCCTGATCTTTCTCCTCCTCCCCTCCTCACACAGTTCCTTCTTCCCTAACTGGGCATCCATCTCTTTTTATCCATAGAGAAAGCACAGCCATAGAACCAACATGTGGAGTGATAATGAACTTCACCTGTTGACTTGATACAACTTTATCTGGGAAGAGAGCCTCAATCTGAGGTTGTCTAGATCAGGCTTGCTGGTGAGCACATCTGGGAAACTGACTTAATTAAATTAATAGATGTGGGAAGACAGAGCCCACTGTGAGTGGTACCATTCCCTAGGCATGAAGTCCTGAGTGAGAGCATAGAAATATAGCTGATCACAGCAAAGAAGTGAGCATGTGTGCAGTGATTTCTCTATGTTTTTTTGCTATGGATGTTATATGACCAGCTGTTTGAGGCTCTTACCACGTTTTCCCCACAATATCGGACTGGAACCTGGAACTGTGAACTGAAATAAACTGTTTTCTTTAAGCTGCCTTTGTTGTTGTTGTTGGGCTATTTTATCACAGCCTCAGAAATGAAACCAGAACAGGTGGAAACTCTGACCTTCCAGCCTATGTATTTGTGCCCTTTTCACTATACAACATTGTCTTGAAATTCACTGTGATTGCAAGCTGGTGTCATATTCTGTTGACTGTGCTGGCTTCCTGCTTTCTCAGATTGGTGTTATCTGGGGAGACCAGGTCACAAACATGCAGTGCCCACTTACTCAGAAACCCACCCACTCAGGCCCACAGACATCTCTGAACTTGTACCCGGGGTGGGGCCTGTTCAAGTCCAACCCATTGAGTTAGCCTCACAGTTCAGATCAACAAGTCTCCATTCCAGTTCACAGTTTCTGTCTCTCTCCACTGTCTACCCCTAGACTGACATCTCCATCCCAGACAGAGCTGAAAGAACCATGTTCTGCACGTTCCTTCAGGAGACCTAGTTGAGAATCTGTTTACTCAAGCCCCCACTTTCAGATGTGGAACAAGGGTGTGGCCAGTTTCCGCATCTCCATCCTTGTGGCTAGACAAAACTAGGCCCCAACTTTTCTGCCACTCCTGAAGGCACAGGAAGCCTGGACAGAGACCTCTGCCAAATCTCAAGTGTTCCCTTCCTTCCAGTCCACACTGCGGGACAGGGATCCTGTTGCCCGAGGTACCTCCCTGCCTGCCGCTTGTTTTTCTTTGCTCTGTGTGATTCTCAAAATAGGTGTGCAGGAACTGGCTATCTTACTCACCGAGGGAAGGCGTCTCTCAAGAATGGCAGAGACATCCTGGGATAGAGTCAGGGAAAGGGAAGGCAGAGAGACAATTGTACCTTTGGGGTTGGTCATTCTGGTCCGGACATCATGTCTAGTGCTGATGGCTTAGGCATTATTGAGATGGCGGAAGGGGGCGTGGAGTGTTGTGGACTGGAGGCCTCTGCTCACAGGAGTGGCCTGAAGTAGCTACAAAGGGGTTTTTTTGTTTTGTTTCAAGACAATTTCTTTGGGTGAAATCCACAGGAGCATAAAAGGAACCACCTTAAAGTTTGCAGCTCAGTGGTATCAAGTAAATTCACAATTAGGTCCAACCACCATATTGTCTAGCTCCAAAACATGTCATAACCTCCCTGCCTGCCGAATCCATTAAGTCACTACCTGTTCTTTTGTTCCTCAGGCCCCAGTCGGACACTAATCTGCTTCCTGTCTCTAGGAATTCGACAGTTCTGGGTGTTTGACAGGGGCACACACTAACTTGACTTGGCCATGTTTTCAAGGTTCTTGTCCTTGCTGACACACGCTGTGCCTGTGCGTTTAGGGAATTGTTCCTCTTAAGACAACGGTGCTGGTTTGAATAGGAGTGGCCCCACAGGTTCATATACTTGAGTGCTTAGTCACCAGGGAGTGGAACTCTTTGACAAGATTAGAAGGATTAGGAGTTTTGGTCTGGTTGGAGGAAGTGTGTCATGGAGAGCGGGCTTTGAAGTTTCAAAAGCCCATGCCAGGCCCAGACCCTCTCTCTTCCTGCTGCCTGAAGATCAGGACGTAGCTTTCAACTATTTCTCCATCACTATGCCTGACTACAGGCCGACATTGTCCCCTTCAGACCCTTATCTGCTCCATGGATCTATTCTTGGATATCATTTTAAAATTATTTATGTGCACGTGTCTGTACCTGTGTGTGTCGTGTGTGTGCCCAATGAGGCCAGAAGATGGCACTGGATCCCCTGAAGGTAGAGTTGCAGATAGTTGTGAACCACCACGTGAGTGCTGGGAACCAAATTCTGGTCCTCTGGAAGAGCAGCAAACACATTTAACCACTGGGCCATCTCTCTAGTCCCCTCTTGGCTTTTAAAAGAAAGTCAATGATTCCCACATCACAGATAATGAGCACCAATCAGCTATGACCCCTGGATTTCTTTCAAAATTCCTCTTTCTGCACCCTTCCTAAAAGCCAGCTTCCCACACACAGTCCCCTCAAATACACACCTCAAACATCACAGCCAAAGTGGATCCTGAATTCATCTTCACATTTGTTCGCCTTCTTTGAGCCCCTTGCACAGAGTGCATAGCTGGGTTATCTGTGCTTCACGCGGGTTTTGAGTTACTCTTCAGTTACTGTGTAAAACACCAAGACCTAAAGCAACTTACAGGAGGAAGGGTGTACTGGGGTTCATGGTTCCAGAGTGTGAGAGTCCATCAGGCTTGGCAGCAGGCAGGGATCAGAGTGTGAGAGTCTATCATGGCAGGCAGGCAGGCAGGCAGGCAGGGATCAGAGTGTGAGTCTACCATGGCAGGCAGACGGGCTTGGCAGCAGGCAAGGATCATATCATTTCTTGCTTTTTTTTTGTTTTTGTTTTTGTTTTTTGGGTTTGTTTTTGTTTTTGTTTGTTTGAGTTACCTAATTTGCATGCCAGCAAACCCACGGCACACATGTGTGAGGGTAGCCCAGTCAACGATAGACACAGGGCATACAAGTTAGGATTTTCTACTTTGCTTATGGCCAATAGCAAAACTGTGAGCAGCAGTAGCCCCATGGAACCAATCCTAGACCCCCTGGGAACTAACTGCCTTTCTGTTTCCCACCCTGGGTTGAAGCAGCACGAAACCTTCCCCAGATGCAGTCAGAAGACGTTGGATTACCAAGCCTCTGGGCCATGGGCCATGAGAGTCTTCAGCTCTGAGTTTTTTGTACCCAGCCTAGGGCTTGGTTCTATGTCTCTTTTCTAGGGCTAGACAAGAGCCTCTGGCTGGAAGCTCCTTGGCCTGATACAGTCCGGTGTCAGATGCAGCCCAGGTCCATTACTCTGGGCTCATTCTTAGGCTCGGGTACTCTCCTAAGGGAGAGGTCCTGTAGCTATTCCCTCCCACCCGGAAGGAATGTGAGTGTGTCGTGCGTCAGCAGGAAGCTTTGTGACTGAATAATTCCATGGGGATTATTGTTTTATATTGAATTATTTTGCAATAAATACAAATCATTTGAGAAAGCCATCTCTTGGCTCCATTTATCATATCAAAGCCAGTGTGGAGTGAGGCGTGCCACCTACAGAAGCCTGTAGGTGCCTTCTCTCACTGCTGTGACTGGAACACGTTCTCCAAAGCTCATGTCTGGAGTCTTAACTCCCAGTGGATCAGTACTGAGGTGAGATGGGGCCTTTAAGAGGACATTAGGTTCCTACAAAAGATTAATGCCTAGCTCCAGGGGTGGGGGAGACCAGGACTAATTGCCTTGGGGGTGTGTAAGGTTTTGCGATCTGGGGACTGAATTGGTTATCTCTAGAGATGGTGCTGGAACAGAGGCTGCTTGTGGCAGGCACTTTGTGTTCTCTGCACACACCTGCTTGCTTCCTTCCCCCGCCAGGAGTTGAAGGCACATGAAGCCACCCCCACCCCCAAGCCCGCAGCACACGTAGGCAATGTGCCTTGCACTTTCCAGACTCTAGAGCCAGAATAAACCTCTTCCTCAGCTCATATTCTGTTGTTGATAACACAAGACCACAGGCTGGCTAAGTTGTAAAAGAGGTTTATTTTGGCCCATAGTCCTGGTCTAATGTCAACTGCCCACGTGTGGTCACAGCCTTCTTGCTGGAAGAGTCCCAAGGCCCCACACAGTGTCACATGAGTTCTCTCTTCTAGAAAGCCCTCAGTTCACCCACGACAGCCCACCTCTTTGGCCTCAGATAACCCCAGGCCACACTCTCATCCACCAGAGCTGGGTAGAGACTTGGTTTGCCCTTAAAACATCACAATGGAGATAAGATTTCAAGAAGGGTTTTCAGAGGGGAGGGGTCCTACTCAAACTCTTTTCTTTATAAATTACCCAGACTCAAGAGTTCTGTTAGAGTAGCAGAAACAATGCAAGGCACCTACTGTCTTCCCTCTTCTCCGTTCACCTGGACACCTCACCTCGTCAGGCTCTTCCCTGCGCTCAGGCCTAACCTTGGGCACTTTCTGTCTCCACTGTCTCTAACCGCCCCATCTCCATCCTGAGGATTCTACCTCCATGATGTCTTAAAAGTTTGTCTGTGTGAAGACTGGCTCAGTCATACAGCGACTGCTTTTCACAAGCGGGTGAGTTATCTTTTCTCTGCCTCAGTTTCTTCATCTGTGAAGTGGCACTGAAACTTGTTACACTAACAATTGTTAATAAAGTTTCCCATGATCCTCCCACTGTCTTGGCTTGGGTATAAGCTATGTGGTTAGACCAGCTTGTGCGGATAGTATGGTGGTGCCTCCCCAAGGTACCCTGCAACTGAGAAAGTCCCTTTTATCTTGCTCATTAACATAAATAAGAGTCTTCAGCCATCATTCACTTCAGGACTTCCTTCATTGATTGTAATCGTGTGTTGACCCTGGTCGTGGTCCCAGACATCCTTCCCTGGGCAATGCCTGTTCTCTGTCACTCACTTTGTTCCTCCCAGCTTCCAGGGGAAGTTGCAGCTGGTGACTAGCTAACTAAGGATGTAAAATCCATACACCCTTGCCTCAAGCTGAATCATCCTCAAAGATCCTGGCTCCAAAGGGAGATTATGAGACGTCTCAGTGGCTCCATATTGGGGGTCAGCTTTCCATCCCCCCCCCAGTTCTAGTTCCCTTCCTTACCTCCTGAGAGATTTACCCAGCATTGCTTTTAAATCCTCCACCTCTGTCTTGATCCATTTCCAGGGGAGCTGAGGCCTGAACTGTAGCTGTTGTGGTGCTCTGGACTCCCCAGCAGAGTGTAAGCTGCCTAAGCGTGGGGCTACATGGTGCGGAACTTGGATTGTGTGTGATCTGCGGTGCCGGCTTTGGAGAATGGCACAGACTTTCCTCATGCGTGCTGTGGGGATGGATCTGGACTGACCTGAAGTCTGGGATGACTACTAACCTAGTAAGCTGGCAAGGAGGTGAGTGGAAAGGCAGGCTAGGGGTCACCTTCATCTCCTGCACCAAGGAAGGTGATACCTAGAGCAGACAGGGGTCACAGCGCATGGGCACCAGTGCCTATGCATGGGAGTGTGATGTTCGCAGCTGTCTGCACTACAGGAGACTCAGCTGAAGAGGACTGAGCAGGCTTAATTTAAGCCTGTTATCATCTTGAGTGACAAATTTGCATAGCTTCAGCCATTCCACTTACAAACTCAACATCCTTAGGTTTTAATTTGAAACCAGAAGTGGGGGCGCAGCTTACTGAGCATGTGTTTAGGATGCATGAGATCACGGTTCACTTTGCAGCACTGGGCAGAAACAAAACTCAGGTATGTTCAATCAAATTCATGCTAATGGCATACTATTTTGATCCTCTCCTCCATATTTATTAGACAGTAAGTACAAACACCAGTGGAGAGAAGAAAACCTTCCACAGCCTCTTTCTCCTGGATTGTTTTGGATTTTGTTCTGAACCAGAGCCTAACATTCTCACCCACAAGCCAGTAAGTTGCTCAAGGCTAAATCTGGCTGCAGAACAGCTGCCAGGCTCTCTGGGCTGCCCAGGACTGACTGCAGATCAGAAAGGTAGGTTCAAAGGAGACAGAGCTAGTGCAGACACAGAGCCTCCTCTGAGGAACTGCGGTCCACTGAATGAGCATCTAGGACTTGAACCATGTGGTTCTGGTTCTGGAAGCTTCCAAGTGTAGGATGCCGTCCCGCAGCTCCTACTTGCGTGGGGTTCCACGAACCGAGGATTTGGAGACCTGCAATGAGTGGCAGAGAAAAGAGACACGACGCCAGGAGAAGGTTCTCATCAAGGCGTAACTTTACTTAGTGAACACGGAGTATATATACTAGATAAGCACAGGCATGCATATTACATTCAGGTGAGAACAGACATTCGGCAGGATCAAAGCTAAAACTCTAACACAAAGGATTCCAGGACAGGATAGAGAGATCAAAGGTTCACGGCTTCCTAGGGAACTGGTCTCTGGTTCCGATTCATATACATAGGCTCCAAACCCCCAGCGAGTTGAGTCTCTGGTTTCGGTTTCAGTGGGCACAGCAGGGCTCCCACATATTCACTCTAACTGTATAAATTTGTAAAAAGGGGAAATGCAATATGATCTTGACACGAATACATGGCGAAGTGGTGCGACACACCTTCTCAGCTCTACCCTTCAAGGCGATAACGCACAGTGGGTATCTGGGCCAAGAAACGTCTGTTATTCAGACGACCCTCTCGTCTACTTTGTCGCCTACACGGGTTTCTCAGTTAAGAAGGGTTCTGATGCACACACTTCTATGTAAAGTGTCAAAACTCGTCACAACCCCAAGGTCTGAA
>NW_022196912.1:119241503-119252702 GCF_008632895.1 Mastomys coucha | reverse complement strand
CGCCCGATCGGGACAGGCGGTTTCACCTCTCGGAGCAGACGGCGTTCGGGGCGCGTCTGGCTCACTTCTCTGCTTCTTTTTGGGAGAAGCAGTGTCTGTTTTGGGGAGTGCCTGTCAGAACAGGCTATCTCTCTCGGAGCAAACGATCGGGACGCGTCTGTCTCCCTCCCCGCCTCTTTCGGGAGAGGCAGGATATCTGTAGGCAACTTTCTGTGTCTCACTTCTTCCCTGCTTTGTTTTGGAAAGCAGGAATCTGTGATCATCTCAAACAGACGAACGAAGCACACATACACACACATAGAACGAGTAACACAAAAGGGAAAGAAGGGAAAAAAGAAAAATTTTTTTTTTTTTTTTTTTTTTTTTTTGAGGCAAAACCGGCCGGTAGGGCCAAGCAAATGAGTCAGTTATATCGAGTCAATCTGCCTATTGGAGAAACAGTCGAAGGAGCTCTTCCAATTGCCAGTTGATCACAAAGAATCTTAAAGATGCTGCTTAGGGCTAATAATTCCAAAACTTTACATTACAGGAAGACAGGTCCCTTCTCAGAAAGTTTCCTGCGTGATTATTCCAGCATTCAGAGCTTCCCAGATTATAGGGAGAAAACACTACATATGGCCCAACAATTATGTGACCACCACTCCATCCACCCCCACACCTGAGAGCCGCTCTACACAGACTCAGTAGGGTTCCTGAAGCAGATCACAGGCAGGTTATAAATAAAACCTGCTAGAGGCCCCATGTCCACGCCAAATCTTATGGGCGACCATGCTTGGGGCAGGGTGAAGTGTCCTGCTCCGTATGATGCATCCCTGGGAATTCCAATTTGGGGCATGGCTGCTGCAGAGAAGAGACTGTGGACCTCAATGTGTGTTCTCACGGCACCAAGCCAACCTGAAGAAAGAAAGCCCAACAATGTGTGGACTTGGGGTATCTTAAATTTCACAATGAGAAGTAGCAGCCATGCTGTGCGCTGGACCTGAGGGATGCACTGGACCCACTCCCTGCAGGGGAGTGCTGTGTTTGGACAAGTGTCAGACCCACTCCATTTGCTTTGGGATGAGAGACAGACTCATTCAAGTTTGGAGGTGCAACACTGTATAGCTTTAGTTACAGACAAGAGCTCCCAGCTGCCGCCCTTTCTGGCCTGTGTGGTCACTTCCTCCCTTTGTCAATGTATATGTGAGTATTTCCAGGCTCCTCATTTCTCACACCCATACCTTACCCACACCCATTGCCAGGCTGGACAATCACTACCCACTGGTCACTGCTTTGAGTGACCACGGCCCCATTGCTTTGCCTATCCCTTGTTGAGATCTCAGAACCAGTAAAGCTTCCTTGGTGGCCATCAGCCTTATGTGTGGGACACCTGTCACAGCTCCAAGTTGGACTTACTTTGGCAACAGTCTGATAAAGTTTCTAAACATGGTGAAGGGAGGGGGTTTTCAATGTATCCAATTGTATCTGGGATTACAGTACAGGAAGTGGTTGCCTGAATGTTCAGCCTGTGTAGAGAGGGTGTGTCCCCTTCTCTCTCTTGTGAAACTGCCAAGGCCACCACACATGTCCTGGATGAGTCCAGAGAAGAAAGCCTGCATTCCCTTAGCTCTTCGTTTCCCAAGCTTCTGTGGACCAGAGGGTGATTTATCATGGAGACAGTCTCAGCCCTCCCACACTTCCCAACGGACATGGATTTCTATTCTGTTTAGAAATTATGTCACATTTGGAATTGGCTCAGAAGTATCCACTGCACGAGGGCTTCCTGTTTCATCATGAGCTCATCTTCTCAGGCTATAAAATTGCAGGGGGAAAGAGTAAATCACACATCAAAAGATGTTGGAAATGCCTGAACATTAAAATTGAGGTTTTTGTTGTGAGAACAGTTTGACATTGGAGTCCAGCAGCCTGTGCCATTTGCTGGCTGTGTGGCTGTCTTAAGGTTTCTAGTGCTGTGAAGAGACACCATGACCATGGCAACTCTTATAAAAGAAGACATTTAGTTGGGCCTGGCTTACAGTTTCTGAGGTTTAACACCACTACTTTCTTTTTTTTTTTTTTTTTTTTTTTTTTTTTTTTTTTTTTTTTTTTTTTTTTGTATTTTCTAGGCAGGGTTTCTTTGTGTAGCCCTGGCTGTCCTGGAACTCACTCTGTAAACCAGGCTGGCCTCAAACTCAGAAATCTGCCTGTCTCTGCCTCCCAAGTGCTAGGATTAAAGGCGTGCGCCACCACCGCCCTGCTTACTCCTCTATCTTAAATGGGGCTGGCTTGGTGATACGTAGGCAGACATGGTGCTGGAGAAAGGAGCTGAGAGTTCTATCTACATCTGGATCCACAGACAGCAGGAGCAACTGTGCGGCTATGTACACTGGGCGTGGCTTTAGCATATAAAGCTTCAGCCCTCAAAGCCCGCCCCCACAGTGACACACTTCCCCCACCAAGGCCACACCCACTCCAGCAAGGCCACACCTCCCAATAGTACCATTCCTTGTGGGCCAAGCATTCAAGTACATGAGTCTATGGGGTCGGTCCTATTCAAACCACCACAGGGCCTTAGGGGAGTTACTTCACTTCTCTGGACCTTGACACAAAATGGGAGGTGGAAGGGAATAAAGAATGATCACAGTCCTCTACCTTAGTTTAGACACTTGCTGTTTGTCATGGCCTTCACTGTCATGCCCATCAAAAAGGGACACCCATTTCCTCTCCCTCTCAGAATCTGAGATTAGCTACCTGTGGTGTGGTGTGTGTGTGTATGTGTGTGAGGGTGGATGTGGTGTGTGTGTGTGTGTGGTGTGGTGTGGTGTGTGTGTGTGGTGTGTGGTGTGGTGTGTGTGTGTGTGGTATGGTGTGTGTGTGTGTGTGGTATGGTGTGGTGTGTGTGTGGTATGGTGTGTGTGTATGGTATGTAGTGGGGGGGTGTGGTGTGGTGTGTATGTGTGTGTGTATGTGTATGTATGGTATGGTGTGGTGTGGTTTGTGTATGTGTGTGTGTGGTGTGTGTATGGTGTGGTGTGGTATGGTGTGGTTTGTGTATGTGTGTGTGTGGTATGTGTGGTATGGTGTGTGTGTGTGTGTGGTGTGGTGTATGTGTGTTTGTGTGGTATGTGGTGTGTATATGTGTGTATGTGGGGTGTGTGTGTGTGTGTGTGTGTGTGTGTGTGTGTGTGTTGATGCCATGGCATACACATGGATGTCAGAGGACAGCTCTCAGGAGTCAGCTCTCTCCTTCTACTGTGCAGATTCCAGAAATTAACCTCAAGTCATGAAGCTTGACAGCAGGCTTCTTTATCGCTGAGCCATCTCTCTGGATCTTAATGGTATAATTTGGAGAGCTGAAATTCTGGATTTGTATAAAATCCAATTCATTTTTTCTTTTATGTTTAGTTTTTTTTTTTTGTCTAACACTTTGTCTTTGAAGGCTCATCGAGAGTTATCTCTTGATCTCGTCTGAAGTTTTATGATCTTAGCTTTTAATTCCATGATTCATTTAAAATGAATTTATTTACACTCCAGATGGCTAAGGGTTCATTTTCTTGTCTTAGCTAGTGAGTCACTTTACCGCCATGTTGAGGTTTGATCTTTTGATATGTATTGTAATGACCAATACAGGCCCCACAAGGCCAGGCTGCTCCTAGGAACAAGAGAATCTGCACAGACAATGTGACTTCCCTTCCTAGTTTAAAACTATTGGTTAAATAGAGATGTCACCAGCCAATAGCTGGGAGGAAGAGACATGGGTGGGGCCTGGGGTTCCTGGGCTTGGAGTTGGAGGAGACCACAGGGTAGGAGGAGAGGAATTGGAGAGAAAATGCCTCTGGGTAAGAATCTTAAAATAATAGCCAATTGGAGTTAAGAGCAGCCCAGATGGAACACAGTGAATAATAACTTGGGGTTAATGATAGGAAAGTAGATTCTAACAGCATAGAGGGTTGCCACAGGCAGAGCCGGTCAAAGGTCTTTCAACCCTTGGGAGAAATTGGGGTCCCAGTAATCAGGCGGACAAGGATTTGGCAAATTAAAAATGATACACACACGTGAACACAAGAGAGTGTTGTATCTGAGTGTGTTTTCTCAAAATAGGCATCAGACTTTTATGGTCATTACAAAAGAAAAAGAAAAGTCAGGTGGCTTAATGTTCAAGGTACATCGAGGTCACCTGAAGTACAATGGGTCTAAAGCACCAGTGCTGCACCTGCGGGCTCAGAGAGAACTCGGGCCACGTGGGGCCCACAGAGTCCTGGGGGAGCTGTGGACCACAGGAGAGTAGAGGCTCAAATGCCTCACAGCACACTCACACATAGACACACTCAGCTTATGGTCCAGCCCATCCTTAGTAAACGCCCACTATGCTAATCTTCTGGGTTAGCAGAGATATGCCCCAGGTGTCCCATTCTTCTAATCCCTGGGAGTAGCTTAACTGCAATTCTAATGTGGTCTGTCCTACACAACTGAAATGAGGATTCTAGCAGACCTTGCCCTGGGATAAACAACTCCCATTCTGTAAGCTTCAATTCCCGACCTTCCTTCCCTATCTCCCTAACAATTCCAGAGGCAATTAGTCTGAATGGGTAACATTCTTTATGAAATTCCAAGCCAAGGTTTGGCTCAGCAAAGATTAGGGTATTGGAACATTGGTGAAGGTCAGTCAGAAGGCAATGTCCAATTTTGCTTAGATATTAGTAAATCATTTCTTGGGGGGCACCCAGCACACAAGACCCTCCATCAACTATTGCAAGGACAAATCTGGGCTACCTCTGAGTTAGGGAATGCCAAAAGGTCCCCAGGAGACTAGCTTCTCGGAAGCTTTTCGCCTCTGTAGGCTGTTGTCATGCAGACATGGAGTATGTGTGGCAGAGGGTAGATAGCTGCTCAGCTTCAGTGCTGATAAAGGCTTTTTATAAATTAAAGGTGGAGCAAGTCTGTTATCTGGGAATTGAACAGCCAAAGGCAGGGTAGAAGCCCTTGATTGAAATTAAGTATTTCTCCCGACACCACTGTTTGGAAAGATGCCTTGTGGAACTGCACAGGGAGCTCTGTGGAAAACCAGGCAACTGTGTGGGATGATTCTACCCTGGCCCTTTGTCACCCAGCTGTTTAAAATGCAGGACGTGACCTGTGGTTATGGGGTGTCCAGTAACTGAGTGTGGGAGCTTCAAAGATATTGAACACTAAGAAACTTCTGAATGCCCAAGGACCCCAAATTAATTCAAAGCCAACCATGCAATGAATCCAGAGCATTGCTGGCAGTGATCTCCGTGTGGCATAGTGTGACCTCACTGCAGCCTTGTTGTGAGCACACAAAGTGTACACTTTACACCAGGACTTCCATCACACTGTGCAACGCCAACGAACTCTGTTTACAGCAGCTTGGAGCATGTCTGAGATTCCTGTATGCTGGGAATCACATTGTTCACACTGCAGCAAAGTTTTATGCTCTTATGGAAAATTAATGGTTTAATCCCAGAAACCAAGGACTTCTGAGGTTTCCCCACCACTACAACTTTGCGCAAAAGTGACACATTAGTCTGTTCTTAGACTGTTTTGTGCTAGGATATTTGGTTTTAAAAATAACTCTTTGAGTTGCTAACTTGAACTTTATTTTTTAAAAAAAAAATGCTATTAGGATAGAATTTCCAACGTGTCCTGAAATTACCCTTCTTCCATTTTGTATTATGTGTTATGGGAAGAGATGTTCTCAGCATTGACAATTATGAGAGTGAAATCTGACTCATTGCTGAATGGTGTCGATGACCCTCTGCACCTCAAAGTACCAAATTTTCAACCAAAATTTAATTATTATTATTATTATTTTTTGAGACAGGGTTTCTCTGTGTAGCCCTGGCTGTCCTGGAGCTCACTCTGTAGACCAGGCTGTCCTGAAACTCAGAAATCCATCTGCCTCTGCCTCCCAAGTGCTGGGATTAAAGGCATGTGCCACCACTGCCTGGCTCAAAATTTAATTCTTTATGTAAAAATCAAAGAACAATCCATCCCATTAGTGTGCAGATTTGCTCTGGGCATCAGTAGATGGCAAAGTTATATGTGCAGAAAATGATGGGGGAGAGGGGATGGGATAGGGAGTTTGGGGAGGGACCTGGAAAAGGGATAACATTTGAAATGTAAATAAAGAAAATATCCAATAAATAGAAAATGGAAAGAGAAAATAATCATTGTTAATTAAATTCCTTTATCACCTATCACTGTAAGGATTTAACTTCTGTATTTATTTTATTCACCTACATACCCAGAGCCAGGTAGAGAGTTCCATGCATGAAGCAGTCACAAGTGGAGAAGTTGAAGACTCTACTCTAGAAGTCAACATGGGTTGGGTACCTGAAGATCATGGAGACTGCTCACTCATGTTGTCAGACGTCCCCAAACCAGGCCATGGCTAGCCTTCTTCCTCCAAAACTCTTGGGGAGACTCCTCCCTTTCTGCCTTCTTTTCTCCTTTTACATGCCAACTTGATACAGTTTCTGCTTCCACTTGTTGGGTCTTCCCTGAGCAAGTGCGATGCCTCCTTTGAGCCTTCTGGGCATCTGAGGCATGTTTATTTTATAATTCGTGAGATTCCATGTGTGATGGTTTGTATACGCTTGGCCCAGGGAGTGGCACTGTTGGGAGGTGTGGCCTTGTTGGAGTAGGTGTGTCACTGTGGATGTGGGCTTTAAGACCCTCATCCTAGCTGCCTGGAAGTCAGTATTCTGCTAGCAGTCTTCAGATGAAGATGTAGAACTCTCAGCTCCTTCTGAACCTGGATGCTGCCATGTTCTTACTTTGATGATAATTGACTGAACCTCTGAACCATAAGTCAGCCCCGACGTCCTTTAAAAGACTTGCCTTGGTCATGGTGTCTGTTCACAGCAGTAAAACCCTAACTAAGACACCATGCATTATATAATTTTTCTTCACCCAGAGTAAAGATTCATATCACTCAGTGAATTTATTGACTGTTACTTAATATAATCATTTCATGTTGTTCTGACTTTTTATAGATGGAGTTTGTTTGAGTTTGTTACATTTTACTAGTCATTTGAGAATCTCATAACTGAATATAAAGGATTTTTATTATAGCCACTCCCACTTCCTCTCCAACTCTTCCTGGGTCCTTCCATGGCTCCCTCCCACTTTCAGAATTTTACATAAGATTCAGTAAGTCTGGTATGGGCTGTCCATAGGTGAATGGGGCCACCCACTGGAGTGTGGCACCAGAGGGCCACACCCATCAAGAAGCAGACTCTTTCATCTCCAAGCCACCAGCTGCCAAGTAGATACTCACCTGGGGTGGGGAACCCTGTGCCCCTCCCCGACCAGAGCTGGCCTGTCCACTGGCCTGATCTCACATCTCTGCTGAGAGTGCCCATGCACGGTGGTCCTGTGGTGGCCAGAAGATACCATTTGTCAGGAGTCCTTTTTGACTCTCGGCTCTTACAATCTTTCTGTCCTTCCTCTATCTTGTGGGGATGAGGTTGTGCCACGAAAGCCTGATGTTTTATTCACAATCTCAACAGTATTTTCAAACTTGGAACTCACAACCTAGGTCTGCCCACCACCCCTCAATAAGCCAGTCAAAAGAGTCACACGAACAGTGGAAGCACGTTGAGGCCACTCTTGCTGAGGTGCGGTCCATCCGCCATTGAGCTGGTCTCGCCCTGGGAGGGCATCTGACATGTTCTTAGAGCCGTGTACTGTGCCTTACAGAAGACAAGTTCCCCTGCCTGGGGCCTTTTCCTTTCCCCACTATGAGATTCTTGAGGTGAGTCCCATTTCTTTGGGGTTCACTGTTTCAATACTCTGATAGACTGAGGATTCAGGAATCTCTTTAGAACAGTTTCATTTCTGCCAGGCTGGTTACAATAGTAAATTTGTGTTTCATTTGGTTCTGACTTCTCTTTTTACCCATGTTTGGTCTCTGTGGTATTTTTTCTTTCCACTGCTTCCGCCTGGTTACATGTATATCTGGGTAGAACATGTACGTATAATTATTTGGTGTGTGTGTGTGTGTGTGATGTGTATGCAGGTATACATGTATGTATGTAATGTGTGTGTGTAATGTGCGTGTGATGTGTATGCAAGTTTACATGTGTATGTGTATGTGTGTGTGTGTGATATGCATGCAGGCTTATATGCATATGTGTGTGTGTGTGATGTGTATGTGTGTGTGTATGTGTGTGATGTGCATGCAGGCGTATATGCATATGTATGTGTGTGTATGTGATGTGTATGTGTGTGTGTGTGTGTGTGTATGTATGTACATAGAGGTATATGCATATGTATGTGTGTGTATGTGATGTGTGTGTGTGTGTGTGTGTGTATGTACGTAGAGGTCAGAGCTCACCCTTGGTGTTTTTTTCCCTTACTCTCCAACTTATATTTGGAGGCAGGATTTCTCACAGAACCTGAAACTCACCTAATCTGTTAGACCGGCTGTCCAGCAAGCCCGGGAGAGCCTTTGTCTCCACCTCCCAGGCTAGCACCACAGGGTGTGGCAACCAAGACTGGCTTATGTGGCTCCAGATCTGAGTTCTGGCCTCAGTCTGATGCAGCTCACACTTTAATGGTTGAGCCATTAAACCCAGCTAGTTCACCCCTGCTTTTCTTCTTTTTGAGACAAGGTCTTATAGGCTTGGCTGGCTTGGAACTTGTTATGTAGACCAGGCTGACCTCAAACTCACAGAGATCCACCTACCCTTGCTTCTGAGTGCTGACCAAATCTTTTATCAAAGACATCGTGACCTAATGGCAGAGACACAGGGAATGAGAAGTCCTCAGCCAGCTGTCGAGTTTATTTGAACCGGCTACCACCAGACTTCTTCTTTACCCTGAGCACTATAATAAAGCTAGAAAACCACTGGTATGGGATAGCATGCTATTTTTTTCTCAGCCCCTTGTGTGAATTGTACAGCATATCCCCACCCCACCTGACATGGGTCAAAACCTGCTACCCCCTCCCCGTGTGTGTGTGTGTGTGTGTGTGTGTGTGTGTGTGTGTGTGTGGTGTGTGGGGCGGGGAGCAGTTATCATGCAAAATGACCTGCCAATCCTATTAGAGCTAGAGCAGCAGGGTTTTTTTTTTTTTTTTTTTTTTTTTTTTTTAAGAATGTGGTTAACTCAAGTTTTTTAGCTCATAAATGTTTATTGAGGCCGCGGTCGCTATGTTTGCTCGGCTGGATTTGGGGTTGGGATACTACAACAGAGCATTCTTAAGGCACACAGACTCTCCTAATAAGGCAAGATAACTGACGAACCCTCCCCTCCCGGGGGTGGGGGGAGCACTCTGCAGGTCCCTGCAGCCTTACAAAGTCCTCAGCATGGTGCGGCCCCCCTGCTAAGGATCTCTTCCTCTCAGAAGCTGACAGACCCCACACCAGTGGTATTCTCCACCAGCTTCTCTGCTTAGACTCATGAGGGCTCTGCTTGCAGCTGTGGGTAGACCAGCTATAAGAATAGGTTCTAAGGGGCTGTGGTGAGCTATGGGGGAAGGAGGTGCCTCAGTGGGCCCATGCCAAGGCATCCTCCTCCCCTGAGGGAGCAGCCATATGATGGTATAGAATAGAGTTTATTCAGGGCATGAGGAGAGGAGTTAAGAGGGTAATAGAGGCAGAGAAAAGCAGAGGGAGAAAGTAGAGAAGTAGAGGCCAGCCATGACCATGTGGAGAGATGGGGGAAGGGAATGGGGAAGAGATGAGCCCAAGAGGGCAAGAGAGAAGCAAGGGGGAAGCAGGAGTAAGAGAGACAGGAGGGGGCCAGCAGCCCCTTTTATAGTGGGCCAGGCTTACCTGGCTGTTGCCAGGTAACTGTGGGGTGGAGTATAGACAGAATGCTAATACCAGTGACTCTTCTAACAGGGATACCCAGAATGGCAGTGGAGTCTGGGGCTTGGATTTGGGATTTTTATTTTTAGCATAGAGCTGTGTATTGGTTTGCTGGGGCTGCTACCCAGAAACAGCACGTGCTGGGTAGACAATTCATCTGCACCCAGTCCTGGAGGATGGAAGCTTGGCTGCCAGACTGTCTCCTTCTAAGGCTTCTCTCCTCTCTTTGGGTTGCAAATTCTCACCTTCCCAACGCCCTTTTATGTAGTATATATTCCTGGGATGTCTGTGTGTCTTAATTTCTAGTTTTTTTTTTTTTTAACAAGGCCTTGGTATAGCTCATGCTGGCCTTGGACTGCAGTCACGTGGCTCAGCTTTCTTTCTTTCTTATTTTTTTTAATGTATATGGTTGTTTTGTCTATATGCGTGTGCATCAGGTGTAGGCAGTACCTGAAGAGACCAGAAGAGGGCTCCAAATCCCAGGGAACTAGAGTTACCATGTGGGTGTTGGTACTCAAACCCAGATCCTCTGGAAGGAGCAGCCAGTGTTCTTAACTGATGAGCCATCCCTCATCTCCCCCGGACCCCCACCCTGGCCCCCAGAGTCCCAGAGTGAGAAGGTCTCTCATTCTGACCGGAACTTGTAAAGAAGGCTAGTCTGGCTGGCCAGGAAATGCCAAACACCAGCTGTTCCTCCCTCATCTGTCCTGGGATTGCGAGCTCCTGCCACCAGGTCTGGCTTTTGGACATGGTTTTGGGGGTTGACCTCTGGTTCTTGGATTACCTGATTGAGCCATTTTCCTGTACCATTTTGAACAAATTTGGAGGTTTTGGAGCAATGTAAACACACTTATTAAGAGGCCATGTTTCTCTTTATTGCATGGAATGATAACTTTGACATTTTTGTGTGCTTGGAAGTCACATCTGTTGTGGCCCAGAGTAGCTTTTAAGGGCTGAACCGCCTCTCAGCCTCAACTGAAGCTTTTTGAGCACTGACTTATTGCTATGAGCAAAAACTTCCACACTTGACCTGCCAGGATGGGCTGCAGTCAAAACACAGGCACGAGGCAGGTGCTGCCTAGAATTCCTGGCTGTGCACATAGGGTAAATGAGCTACTCAGGGATTGCCTGGTTAGACTGCTGAAGGCGTCTCAGAGGTAAAGACAAATATTCCAGGGGCATTTCTTGTCTCAGGTCTTCCAGATGAGTTGAACCTGTGTTTTTGGACACCACAACAAACTACAACAAAAAAGCAAATCAAAGCACACAACAATAACAACAAGCAGAACAACAATAACACCAGCAGCAGACCCAGCAGAACCCCAAGTAGAGCAGGGGGCTCTACAGAGGGGTGGGGGCTCTGCAGAGGGGCAGGGACTCTGCA
>NW_022196912.1:119227709-119241137 GCF_008632895.1 Mastomys coucha | reverse complement strand
TGAGGGGCTCTACAGAGGGGTGGGGGCTCTGCAGAGGGGCAGGGACTCTGCAGAGGGGTAGGGGAGCTCTGCAGAGGGGCGGGGGGCTCTGCAGAGGGGCGGGGGGGCCTGGACAGTGGGCACAGTCTCTATGCCCACTCTGTTCACCTCTGTGCTGTCACACTATGTGCTGGCATCAGCCATGATCTGCTTCATTCTAGCTTCGCACTTCAGTAGACCCTGCTTTCGCACCCCGCACACAGTAGGACCAAATGAGGGTCTGAGTAAAAACAAACAAAGACAACAAAAAACGCGATGGAATTTTGTCCAGCTGTTTGGAAATATGAAATTATGCAATTTGCAGTGTAAGTGAGGGGGAATGGACGAAATAGGAAAATATTATACTAAGTGGGGTAACCCTGCCTCAGAAAGACATGCATCACATCTTCTCTCTCCTACTCAGACCTGAGCTTCTCAATTTTATGTGTGCATTTTTCCCTGGGAGTAAGGGAGAGAGGCTGCCAGGAAATGAGAACCGAGTCCACAAGAGAGAAAAGAATTACTTTCAGTAGATAATTACATTGTGATTCAGTCTCAGTAAATGTTATCTATGCTATATTTAAAACCTAAAAGTTGGGTTGTGTTACTGCCTTGTCATTTATGAGAGATTTTAAATTCCTGCTTATGTTCTGTTAAGAATTGCTTGTTTAGGGAGCTGAAGAGATGGCTCAGCAGTTAAGAGCACTGGCTACTCTTCCACAGGACCTGAGTTCAATTCCCAGCACCTGTCTGTAACTCCAGTGCCAGTGGGATCTGACATCCTTACAAGACACACACAGGAAAAAAAATACATAAAAACAAAAAATAAAAATAAATAAATTATAAAAGAAAATTGCTGCCCAGACCTGGGCAATGGTGACTCACGCCTTTAATTCCAGCACTTGGGAGGCAGAAACAGGTAGATCTCTGAGTTTGAGGCCAGCCTGATCTGCAGAGTTGAGTTCTAGGACAACCAGGGATACACAGAGAAACCCTGTCTTGAAAAAAAAAGAAAAACCAAACAAAAGTTGCTGTTCAAATTCATTTCCTGATTCTTTTCCTCATTTCATTAGTAACACTACTGAAGGTATTGTGGGGTTCTACTTTTGCATATTTGTACACATTTAACTATTTATACTGTTTCATTATTTTGATGCTTTTTATGGTTTATTCTCATGTGGGTTTAACTCTTCTAACAAAAATTTAAATATATATTTAATATATATATTAATTATATATTATATATAATTATAATTATATTCAATATATATTATATATGATTATATATAATTATATATATGATTATATATATTATATATATATATTATATATATTAAATATAAATATATATGGCAGTACCCACAGCGGCCTGGAGAGGGAATCAACCCAATAAGGTGCTGAGAACCGAACTCAGGTCCTGTGGAAGAGCAGACAGTAATCTTAACCACTGAGCCATCTCTCTAGCTATCCCCAACCCCCATTTTTTTAAAAAATGTCAAACTTACCAATAAATGTTCTTTACTGTTTTTCTTGAAACAAACTTTCCTGAATTCTGGGAGGCATGTATCTCCTTTACTGGGAACTTCCCAGCTGGTAAGTGGGCTGGTCGGAGGCAGGCATCACTGTTCCAGAATGATCTGGCCACTTGGCAAGAGACTGGCCAGGCTCCAGACCTGCTGCCAAATGCTGCTCAGTATTCTTTAAATTTCTAATATTTTATCCCATCATGGATTTGGGGGTACTAATGTGGACTTTTACAAGCATTCCTAAAACATATCTATCTTTTTACATTTTAAAAAATTTTTTAAAAGATCTATTTTTTTTATTTTTAATTATATGTGTCTCTATGTGGGTATTTATGGAGGCCAGAAGAGGGCTTCAGATCTCCTGATGCCGGACTTATGTTTGTGGAGTTATGGGTGCTGGGGACTGAAATCTGGTCCTCTGCAAGAAGAATATATATTCCTAGGCACTAAGCCTTCTCACTAGCACTATTTATTGTTGTTGTTATTATTATTATTACTATCTTTTCATTTTAAGTCAGGGTCTCACATATCTCTGGCTGGCCTTGAGCTTGCTCTGCAGCTGAGGATGACCTTGAACTCCTGATCTTCCAGCTCCAAGTGCTGGGATGACAGGCATGCAACACCACACCAGGTTTATCCAGCGCTGAGGACTGAACCCAGGGCTTGCTCTTAAGGCAAGCGGTCTACCTACTGAGCTACCTCTCTAGTCTCCAAATCATATTTGTCTTGGTGTCCATGATCTGACTATCAGCAAAGGACACTCGTAAGTCCTTGTGGGGGTGAGTCGTTAACTTTCCTGGTCCCTACACCCTGTACATTGACCTCAACACCTGCTAATAAGCCACATGTGGGTGCTCAGTTTTAATTGTCAAATTGTCACAGTCTAGAATCATCTGAATAGAAAGTTTCAGAGAGGGCGTCTCTAGACTGGGTTGGTCTGTGGACATGTCTGTGAGAGGTTTTCCTTATGGGATTGAGAACCCTACTCTAATGTGAGTGATATCATCCCCTGGATCTGTGTCCTCAACTGTATGGGAAACCCTACTTTGAATGTGGGCAGTACCATCCTCTAGGCTTGGGCCTAGGATTGAGCTGAGCATGGGTGCAGTTCTTCCTTGCTCTTCAATGTGATGTGACTAGCTGTCCCCAGTTTCTCCCTTGACTTCCCTGACATGATAGACTGGAACCTTGGATTGTAAGACAAATAACCCCAAGTTGCATCTGTCAGGGAGTTTATCACAGCAACAGAAATGAAACCGGATACCATGTAGATAGATACTGTTGCTCTCCTGGGTGACACCTGAGACCCACAGCGTCACTGTGCTTGTCCCCACTGCCTTACCTCACTGATAAATTAGTGACCAGCAAAGCAGGTGGTTCTCAGGTCCTCTCTAGAAGCCACCTTGAATGAGCCACTTCAGTACTGGCCCTTTCCACATACCACTGCTTCTCCTGGGTCATGCCCTTGGGCCTTTCTTCATTCTCCCATCCCTGGGACCCTCCTTCTCCTGTTCCTGTGTCAAGATGTCAGGACATAAGACTTTGGCTAGCAGTTTTTCTGGGAATAGCAGGTGGTGACAGTGCTGAGCGGTCACGGGTCACCCCCTCCCCCGGCCCCCCAGTTTGTATTCTCAGCTTCTGTCAGTTTGCCTGACTGGGGCTTCATGACAGGTTCTTCTTGGAGCACTCCACATTCTGATCAGGTAGACTCCCCTTGGTGTGTTATGCTCCCAGCCCCACCCAGCTGCTTTTTCTCTCTTTAAAGTCCTGGACAAAGAGTCAGTGGAGGCTTTCTTTCACGCCCCTCATGGTAAGTACTGGCTTCTCATTCCCACACTGAAAATTTGCAGAGGAACCCCTATTTGTGTCTATTCAAGCTAGAAGCCACTGAGACTGGCATGGACATAGGGACCATAGTTTGAGGTTTATAACACCCACAAGCTGGAGAGAGAGACTCACAGTGTGCAGGAGAGGGAACCTTCCCTGAGCCCCAACCTTCCTACTGGGGAGTCATTTTCCCATCATGTTCTTGGGTTAATGATGGCAGCAGTTCCCCAGAGGGAAGCCATTGTTTTCAGTAAAGCTTTGTCTGCTTTCTGATCATGTTCGCTAAGGAGCTGATGTCTATAACATGCAGGCTCTGCCTCCAGATTCCCAGGTCTGCAGCCTTGCTCCACTGGAAACACAGGATACAAAGAAAGTTGTTTCTCTGCTTAGCACGCAGTAGGCACTCAAGCCATTTTTGTTGATTGGATGGGTGCACTGGATCTTGAAGATCACAAACACAGTCCCAACTCAGAATTGACAGATCTACTTTCTCTCCTAATTTGTTTGTTTTGTTTTGTTTTGTTTTGTTTTCAAGGCAGGGTTTCTCTGTGTAGCTCTAGCTGTCCTGGAACTCACCTTGTAGACAAGATTGGCCTCAACCTCAGAGATCTGCCAGCCTCTCCCTTCCAAGTGCTGGGATTAGAGGTGTGTGTGGCCACCACTCTGGTTTCCTCTTACAATTCTTAGGGCGTTATCTGTGGCTTTGCCTCTTTACAAGCGTCATTGACACTCAGTAAAGGACCGGGAGGAAGTGAAGCACTTTCCCAAAACCCCTTCCTGGAAATGTGCTGATTCAGTCAGAGGAAGAAAGGTGACATTTACCCTTGAGGCCTCCCACAGGTTGTCGAAGACCAGGCAGGTTGCTTGTGCCAGCCAGTGTACTTGATCCATTCCACAGCTGAAAAAGGAGGCTCAGAAAGGTTCAGTGACTCTCTTAATGACTACTGGAGTGACCTGAAGTCAAGCCTCATGGAGGATAAATGAGCTGCAGAGGGTCTCAGAGGATTGAGGCAGGGGAGTTGGGGGGCTGGGCAAGGCAAGGGAAGTGTGTGGAGGGTGACTGGCTGCCCCTGTGTGTCTCCAGGCTGTGAGGTTTAGCCTGGTTTGTAGGCTGCCAAGTCAGGTTGTCTGAGATTAACCTGTGCTCCCATCAGCTTCTGCTCTGGAGTGAGGGCTGGGATCCAGAGCTGTGGTTAATGTATTCACTGCTATGCTAGTTCCTCCAAGGTGGGGCAAGTCCGGAAAGGGGCCAGGATGTAATTACTCTGATCTCTACCACATGGCTTCTGCTGGCCTCTGTCCCTTGTGAACAGTCATAGGTCACCCTTACTCTCTCCCCAGTCTTCCTGCACTGAAGTCATCCTGGGGCCAGAGGGAGAGGAAGGGAGGTGGAGGTGGGGGAATCCTCTTTAGGGACTTTGTGGAAGAGTGACTGAGCTCTGCCTGGACTTGCAAGGCAGCTGCGAGTGACCCCTCACAGCCAGTGTGGGTCCACACCGAAGCTGTAACCCGTCAGCACCAGCTGAGCATCTCAGATCAACATCTATTATCTTGCAGTTCTGAGAGCAGGAGCCAAGAAAGTCCCAGGCTCAAGGCAAGGCCATCCTGGGCTTTCAGGCATCACTGGGGGAGACTCTGTAGCCCTAGCAATCCCTCCCAACTCTGCCTCCTCCCTCCTGCCTCTGCCCCCCCCCCCCCTTGCTGCCTCAGCCTCTGCTTTGGAGCACGTCTCTTGTCATTTATATGACCTCATGAGGTCACCGTCAACCTGGAGAGTCCAGGGTCACCTCCCATCCCTAGGTCCTTAACTGAATCAATCTGCACATCGCTTTGAGTAGAGGGTGCATTACCAGGCCCTTTGCATCCTGTCACGGCGCCATTCCTGTCTTCATGTTGTAGATAAAGAACAAGGCTGGGAGGTTATATGCCTGCTGCCCGAGGTCAGGGCTAGGGTGGAAGACAAAGACCAGGTGCTGGAGGACAAGAAGAGGGGGATGCGACTGCTTCTGCACAGAGTAGTCACAGCAGGCATGTGATTAGAGACAGGCACAGCTGCAGTGTCAGCCCTGGCTGACCGTGGGCTGGATGCCTTCATGCAGTGAACCCTGTATAACCTAAGTGGTCACAGAGGCCTCTTATATCTGTGGCCCCTCCTATCTCAGGATGACAATGAGATGTTTGGAGGAAAGGGTGGAACAATGAGCAGATGGATGGGGCTGCCTCCCTATACCTTCCCCTAATCCCCTAGGACAGCCACCCACAATGCACCTCTGAGCTTCACCAAGTGTTCTCTTTCTCTCATGACCGTTAGCTATCCATTGCTACTGCCCTGGGGCCTAAGGGTGTAGATCCTTGTGGCAGAGACAGGTTAAATGCACAGAGGGGACTCAAAGAATTCTGGGGTCCCAAATACCACAGGGTGGTCCAGACAGGTGATGGCCGAGCAAGGAAAGATCTTGGGTTTGGGGATGAAGGGAGACCCTGAGATGGATCATCCTTGGGTAAGGAATTCATTAACATGGGGACAACAGTATGGCAGGAACTGTGAGGAGGGTTCACACCTATGTGAGGAGGGTTCACACCCATGTGAGAAGGGGTCACACCCATGTGAGGAGGGGTCACACCCATGTGAGGAGGGTTCACACCCATGTGAGGGAGGTTCACACCCACTCGAGGTGGGTTCACACCCATGTGAGGAGGGTTTACACCCACATGGCAAAGTGTGTGGGGAGTTGTCCTCTTCTCATAGGTTTCAGAGGAAAGGGGAGGTTTCATACCATGTAATTGATGCACAGTTCACAGCGCAGGCCTGGATATCAGATATTTACATTATGATTCACAGCATTAATAAAATTATAGTTATAAAATAACGATGAGGATAATTTTGTGGTTAAGGGGGTCACCACAACATGAGGAACTGTACTAAAGGGTCACATGCAGCATAAGGAAAGCCGAGAACCACCGTGCTCCAGCAGCTGAGAGAAAGAGGCTGCTGCAGATGGGCATGGCCAGGCTACCCCCTGCCCTAAACCCAAACGGAGGGAGGCCATATTGTCTTGGCCCCGAGAGGCCCTTGCCTTATGGGAAAAGATTACACAAGGTAGGCAGGAGGGCAGGGAAGGGGGTCCTGACAGAGCCCTTTGACTGGGCCAGGGGTCGGGTGAGTTCTGTTGAGTGTGGGTGCCCTTTGGAGCAGCCTGACAGTCATGCCTGATGCTGATGCCTTCCTTCCCCGCCCCCGTGGTCGAAGCCTCTGTGCAGACCTTTCTATTCAGTAGAGCCAAACTAGAACCAGAATTCCCCATAGCTGTCCTTGTGGGCAGCTGGGTAGACTGGATTTCACGACAATGTAGGCTGAAGACCTCGAGGGCTTCCTGAGAGGACATAGCTTCCCGTCTGTAACAACTTTAAGGACTCACTGAACTGTACACAGGGACTTAGGCCTTTTTCCCTGGTCATAATGGGAAAGTGCCTGGGGACCGGGTTCAGTCCGTGGTCTCCAGTTAGGACTCCAGATGTGAAGGTCTGTCTGCTCATGAGCCGTTAGTTCTGCTTTGTGGGGACCCCTTGGCTTAGCAGCTTCTCTTCCGGACACCATGCAAACCACAGCAAAGTCACCTCATGGCTTCTGCTGTCTGTATTGGAACAGGATGGAAGCAGGCCCTGGCCTCACAAAGACCCTGTGCTGAAATCCACATGATGTGGTGGTGTGGTGGGGTGAGGTGGCTCGCTCTTTCCACTGTTTCTAGCACCACACTGCCCCCTGCAGGGATGGCTGCCCTCTGCAGGGATGGCTCACACTCTGATCTTCCACAGGGCGTGTTCTCTCACTGGGGAAGTAAAGGGCTTTCTCTTTAACCTTGTGCTCTGGGGGCCACTTAGGGAATGAATTAGCTTTCTGGATTTTCCTGCCTTGCCAAGGTCTCTTAAGGACTCCCTAAGAGGGGAAGGTAGAACAGGAACACAAGTCTAACACATAAGCTCCCTCCTAGTAGGAAGGAATTGAGGGGTGGAAGGGCGTGGCATCACACATGGCCCCTGAGCTGCCCAGCTCCACAGGACACTCGGCTCCTCCAGGCATGGATACAGGGGTTGGAGGGCAGGAGTTCACTGCTCCAGGCAGCCCCTCCAGGTTCCCTTCTCCAACGTGGCTCCCGGAAGCACCTGACACCTACCAGTGGGATAGATCACGACAGATCTGTCCTCAGTCACATGGCATTGGCACTGTTCCGGTCACCTGCCGATGTGCTGGCCCGCCCTCTCAAATTGAAGCTCACTCTAAGCACGTGGGATGTGGGGAGGGGCTTAAGCAGATGTGTGGGAACCTAGTTGAGGGGCTTTGTAAAGAGCAGCTTTGCCAGGAGCAGTCCCTACAGTGCCAGATCCCAAGCAACCAGGGCTGGCATTGCCTGGTTTATCTTCCGCTTTTCTGGATGGAGAGTGCCACCTCCATCCCAAGTTCCACACAGTCAGTTTGTAAAGCAAGAAACAGGATCAACAAGATCCCGGTGAAAGAAATGAGAAGCAGGCTGAGACTGCTGTCAGATGTTTTTCTGTGACAATCTTGTGTTACTCTGATAACTGATCTTCATTCTCAGATTCATTGCACATGGGATCAACTAAAGTCCAAGGTGCTGGGCACTCCTGTGAAGGAGTTCCTTCATCAGATCGTTTAAAGCAGGGAGACACACCCTAAATCTCTGTGAAAGGGTAAATCCCAGATGAAAGGGCACAGAAGCAAGAGACTGCATTTTGCCTGCTTGCTCCCACTCTCCGGGGCACGTTCATCTACTCTGCAGCTGCGGCATTCCTTTTCTCATATCAGAACCAGCTTCCTCAGGATTCCAGTTTACTGAAGACACCGGTGTCTCTCTATGAGTCCTCTAAGCCAGTGGTGCTCAATCTTCCTAACACTGTGACCCTTTCATACAGTTCCTCATGCTGTGGTGACCCCAACCATAAAATTATTTCCACTGCTACTTCATAATTGTAATTTTACTACTGCTATAAATTGTACCATAAGTATCGTATTTTGGGATAGCCCTTTGGGGACTGAGACCCCCAAGTTGAGATTGTTGCTCTGTGCTTTTGGCACCAATTGGGATCAGCTGAGACATCCAGCCTCACAGACTGGACAACTCCTGGCTTCCCTGTCTCTCCAATATGAGACAGCCACTGTTGGAGGACAGAGACCACAGCCTGGAAGCCAATCTCCTGTTCAGTTCTGCTCTGTTGGAGAAGCGAGTTAAGGCAGCCACAGAGAGCTCCCTCAGGCTGATCACAAGCTAAGGGAGTCTGCTGCTGAAGCCTCTAGCTTCTAAGCATGTGTCCCTGCCCTGAGGTGTCATGCCTTCCAAAAACTAAAGCAAGACTGACACCTGATCTTGACCGGGGACTTACAGAGCCATAAGGGAGCAGCCTTTCCCTCCACATTTATTTTATATAAATGCATGATATATGTGTATAAAGCGTAAGCACCAAAGCACACACAGAGAGGTCAGAGGGCAGCTCTGTGGAACCGGTCCTCTCGTTCCACTCATGTGGGTTGCAAGGATTGAATTCAGTGTCAAGTTTTTTGCACCGAGTGACTTTACATTCTGACCATCTCACCAACCCAACCCTGTGTATTCTCTTTAAAAGTTAACAGCACCAGGCTTTTCATGGAAGTAATGGGACCCGACCAGTGTATCCTCCCTGGCCCCAGTCAGAGCACTGCACAGACCAGGACGTGTTTGTGTGCTTCAGCAATGCTAGTCCTGGCTCCTGTAACAACCCCAGGCGATGGATGGTTTATAAACAAAATTTTATTTCTGGCAGCTCTGGAGTCTGGGAGACTGAGACCATGATGCCAGCCCATGGAGCAACTCAGGTCCCTTTTCAAAACTGCTTCTAGCCTGAGTTACTGCTCCACCTTGACCCTGGTCACAAATGCCCTGACCACAGATCCCCAAAGCCACGGGTGCTTGCCCTCAAAACCCTGTGCTCACTTTAATTCCCCGTAACTCAGTTCCTACATGCCACTCCATTCTTTGTGTATGTGCATGTGGGCATGTGCATATGTGTGTGCATGAATGTGAAATTTGGATGATAACTTTGGGATTTGTCTCTAAAGTATTGTGCTAGATAGTTTTATGTCAGCTTGACACAAGCTAAGGTCATCTGAGAGGAGGGAGCCTCAGTTAAGAAAATGCCTCCGTAAGATCAGGCTGCAGGCAAGCCTGTAGGGCATCTTCTTAATTAGTGATAGATGGGGGAGAATCCAGGCTACTGTGGGTGCTTTAATCCCTGGGCTGGTGAACATGAGTTCTACATGTGAGGGACAAATGAAGGAGATGGTTTGAGAATGGGAGAGCTGAGGGTGGGTGGCTCAGTTGGTGCTTGCCTTGAAAGCACATGGTCCTGTGTTCAAGCCTCAGGGCCCATATTTAAACAAACAAACAAACAAACAAAAACAAGTATGACAGTGTATGCAAGCAGGCTGAGCAAGCCATGAGAAATAAGCCAGTCAGCAACATCCCTCCATGGCCTCTGTATCAGCTTCTGTCTCCAGGTTCCTGCCCTGTGTGAATGTCTCTCCTGACTTCCTTTGATGATGAACTGTTATGTGGAAGGGTAAGCCAAAGAAACTCATTCCTCCCCAAATTGCTTTGGTCATGGTGTTTTGTCACAGCAACACTAAGTACCATCTACTTTTTATTTTGAGACAGGGTCACCCTGGCCTGGAGCTCACCAAGCAGGGCTAATCTGGATGGCCAGGGAGCCCCAAGGGTCCCCTTTTGGCATCTCTAAAGCTCTGGAATTACAAGTGTATACTGCCATACTTGATTGCTTTTTGTTTGTTTGTTTATATATGGGCCCTGTGACTTGAACTCAGGACCTTGTGCTTTCAAGGCAAGCACTTTACCAACTGAGCCACCCACCCCCAGCTCTCCCATTCTCAAACCATCTCCTTTACTTGTCCCTCTGCTTTCTTCATCCGAAGGTCGGGGCTTTGCTCTGTTCACTACCTAGAGCAGAGCCTGGCTCCTCAATCCGCTGGCTGCTGTTGAGCAGATGACAGACTCCAGGGTCTCGATTGTCTGGCCTGGGCTGCCAGTCTACGGCAAAGCCTTTGCTGGTTTCCCTTCCCCCACACAGGCTTCTCAACGGTGCACTCTTCACTCTGTGATTCTCAACTGCTCATCTGTTTCCTCCCAGAAGGAGAAAGCTTTCCAGGCTGCTGTGCAAATGCTTGGAGCTCTGATCTGGAAGTTGGAGGGCTGGACTGGAATGTTCTTACAAACAAACCCTTGGGCTGCACCCATGCAAGCGCTGATTGCCATGGAGGATAATGCTATTTGTTACATCTGCACAGATGGATCCAGCATCCCGGCTTGTGTAAAACTTACCTGTGGAGCTGCAGGAGACAGAGCAATCAGAAGCCAAGTGGAAAATTCCAGAGAAGGTGGGTTTGGGAAACTATAGCAGGCAGCTAAGTAATCAGGCCAACCTTCTTGGGATCACTGAGGAGCCATCATGGTTCGGGGTTCTTGCCCTTTACTTTCTGCCCCTCGTCCACTCCAGAGGTACAGCCACCTTTGGTAAGCTGATAAAGGAAGCCATTGATCCAGCAGGTACCAGGGTGGGGTGACATTCCTTTCACTATTTCCTTACCTGATTCCTACACCTCGTATATTTACCGTGTAGGTAGAAGTTACTAGTTTGACATTCTGGGCATTGTGAGGGCCTAAGAGAGAGCAAGAGGGAGTATTTACCCTCAGGAGCACACCCAAAAGGGAGGACAGGCCTGTCCCGAGGAAAGACAGCTGCCTAGCAACCCATAGTAGAGCAGGATCCTGGACAGGGGCAGCTGTGTCTGTTCACACATATATCTCAGCAGACTTCCCCCAGTGTGGACTCCTATCCCAACAAACCTGTCTTGTCCCACACAATCCAAGAGGACCAGGGGTCAGGGAACAGCGAGTGGATGTTTGTGTTTACACACCAAGTTTGAAAATCTAAATGCACTGCAAATGCTGGCAGGCAGGCCTCTCTGTAACTCAGTTTCCTCATTTGCACAGTGGAGATGCCAGCGGTACCTATAGCCTAATCACTGACAAAGAGCTCAGAGTACTACCATACACCCAAGTGCAATGGAAATGTTTTTCTTTTTTGCTCTTTTTTTCTGAGACAGAGTCTCACTCTGTAGTTCAGGTTGGCCTCAGACTTAGAGTGATCTTCCTGCCTCAGACTTCTTACTGCTGCTCACTATACCGATAAGATACCCCACCTGGCAGTGTTTCTGTTAGTAGTGAATAAATGAATGCCACTATGGTTGCATACTTGGTGTACTTTGGCAACAGACTGAGCTGGTCATTCGTTCATTCACTCATTCACTCATTCACTCACTCATTCCTTGAATATCTGCTGGGTATTTCCTGTGCATCAGAGACAGTGCAGGTACTGAAGGTGGGAGGTGAGGGAAGGAAATAAACCTTGCTCTCAGACGGTGGGTGCAGGGGTCAGGAGAGTGATGGGCTGGCAGTCTGTAGCCTCTGCCTTTTACCTCAGGTGTGATGATGCAGCGAGTTCAGAGGGGAGCACGTGTGGAAGGGATTTATCCTGCCTCAGTGGACCCTGAAGCTGTGGCTTTCAAAGACAAGCATGTGGGAGCCAGACACATAGTTAAATCCTCCTTCTGTTTAATTGCAATAGAAAATGAGAACCGTAGCAAGAACGCTAACACAGGGGGGTATTACCACCATGCCTTCAAGAGAGCACATGGAAATCTGACATCAGCAAAGAAGCTTTCCGCTGCAAGTAGAAGCCAGTAATACACAGAGAACCGGGTGCCTGGGCAGTGAGGACCCGGAACAAAAGTTAAAATACCTTCATGTCACATTTACAAGCTGGCTAGGAAATCATTACAAACACAGAAGCTTGGCTGATGCCCTCCTCGTGAAGGACGTGATGGATTCTGGGGGAATTTAGACAGTAGAAAGAGTTAGTATGTTTGCAGTTTTGGGGAGTAGAGCTGGGAGACAAGGTCAAAAAGGAGACCTGGATTTGTCTGATGCTGTTCCCGATCCCCAGCCTTCCTGTCCCCATCAGGATCTCTTCGCCGATCATGTTTCTCAGGCACCCTTGTGAGGAGCAGGCCTCCGAGGTCCTGGACAGAGTTACGGGTGGGAGGCAAGCTCAGCCTCAGCCTTCCGGCTGTATTGTAGGGTCATCTCCACCCAGGGGGCAGTCACATGGCTGACATTCTCTCACCTTGAGCAGCCACTGTGCTGACTGGTCTGATTTGCTCTGACCCACGTGTGATCTGATTCACACATGATGGGTGCAGCGTTTGAAAACTCCCCATCGACTGGACTTTGAGATCTAATAGTCTCCCGTCTTTGGTGCCGTTGGCATTCGGGGGCTGGGTAGCACTCGGCCACAGGATCTATCTTCTGTGCAGATGAGCACCACCTCTGGCCTCTAGTCTCTAGCTGCAATACCTCCACACTCCTCTGTAATCTCAGACAAGAATGATCTCCAGGCATTGCCAAATGTCCCCTGGGGAACAATGGTGCCTGAAGATCACGGCAACTCTCTGGCTGCGAAGTCTCGGGACAAGACTCTTCTTCTGTAGATCAGTCCCTCCCAGCAATGCTTCCAAACCCACCTGAGGTTGGGCATCCATGCCCTCTTGGCAAGCCTGCACACAGAATGGTTGGTGACATCAGAACAGTATGTTGAACTGCAAATGCTGTGATTCTCTCAGGTCCTATGCTGGGACATTTCAACACAGTGACACCACCTGCAAAGTTCTCGCCCAAACTGAGTAACTAAGTTACAAAGGACAAAAGAAAAAAATGTTTTAAGTGTATGATTTTCTTTTGGGTGGGATGCATAGCTATCCTCAGCCACATGAGGTCACATACAGGCTGCAAGTCTAAAATTAAAAAAAATCAAGAAGACCGCAAGAGGCAGACACAAACTTGAGCTACTCCACCAGACAGAGGGCTCTATGCACAACCAGGGCTCGCCCTGAAGTGCCTGCCCTGTGGCCAAAGCACACTGAACACACATC
>NW_022196912.1:119200321-119227552 GCF_008632895.1 Mastomys coucha | reverse complement strand
TTGCCAATGATGTGGCCTAGGCAGGGACGAGGACACCACTGCGCTCAGGCTTGTCCTGGGAAAGGCCTAAGTTCAATGGGTTTCCTTCTCTATCCCTAGCTTGTCTATGTGTGCACACACGTACAAGTGTATGTACTTGTCTGTGTGATTGCATGTGGAGACCAGAGGTTGACAAAAGGCATCTTCTTTAATCGTTTATCCACCCACCACTTAAAAAAACAAAACAAAACTCAAAACAAAAGAAAACCCAGTGTCTCTCACTGAACCTGAGCTCACCTTTTTGTTAGAATTGCTGGCCAGCGAACCCCCTGAACCTGCCTATCTTCATCCCCCAGAGCTGGTTTTACTTTAATGTGGACTCTGAGGATTTGAACCTGGGTCCTCGTGTTTTACCCACCAAGCAACCTCTTGGCCCTCGGTTTTATTTCCCATCAGTAAAACACAGATGACAGCCACAGTGAGCCAGGCCAATTGATGCAGACTTGCGTTCCATGTGTAGTCCCCATCTGTCCTGACTGATGGCAGGGTTTTGTCACACTGGTGGTAATGTGCATGGCCCTTAGCCCTGTGGTTTGTGTGGTTCCCTCCCTCCCCCATAACATGTCTTACTCAAGCTCTGATCTCAGGAGGTTGCACGGGGAATAACCAGAGCTCACGATTTCACTCTCCTGGCTTCTTTGAGGAGCCCTGCCTCTGTCTGGAGCCTGCTTACTGTACCTCGGGGCTCTCAGTCAGAGCTCAGCACCCACTCCTCCAGACTCTGCTCTGAGTGGCCACAGAGGACAGAGGCTAGGGGGGCTCCGTACAGAAGCACATATGCCAGTCGATCTCTGGTTGCTCCTCCTTGGCCCTGACTTGGGAAATATATGAGCTTGTAAGTAGGACTGGCTGCAGCAGGAGAGATAGGCCATTTTACTACCCACTGATGACAAAGGGTGGCTGTGCCCCTGCAGGAAAGGCCCAGAATGCCAGAGCTCTATGCACAACCAGGGCTCGCCCTGAAGTGCCTGCCCTGTGGCCAAAGCACACTGAACACACATCAGCTGGGAGTTGGCCCCATGGAAGCAGATCTGAAAGCTTTTGAGGCAGAAAGAATGTCACCTTGCCAATGATGTGGCCTAGGCAGGGACGAGGACACCACTGCGCTCAGGCTTGTCCTGGGAAAGGCCTGAGTTCACTGGATTTCCTTCTCTATCCCTAGCTTGTCAGCTCATTCAGCTGCATGAGTGGCCCCAGCTTCCGCACGGATCCTGATCAGTGGACAGGCATCCAAGCTAGGGCTGGAAGCTGGCATGTTGCCTCCCTAGCTGGGTGGTACTGGTCTGCCCCATTTCCTGCTCCCTGGGATCCATGCAAGGAAGGACAGTGGTCTCTCTGGGGGAAGGTAGAAGGGACTCATTAGTTTCTCTAATTGGATTTCATGGGCCACAGGGGACATTTCAGCAAAGGCATGACTTCTCCAAGGGCCAAATATGCAAAAGGCGAGGACCTTCCTGTCAAGCTGAGGGGGGCTCTGGGGCCCACCTTACCCAGGGAGAAGCCAGTGGAGTTCTGGCTGGCACCCCCAAGAAGATGATATCTTCTGCTCTGGAGAGTTTTGGGGTTGTACAGCTTGGATCAACTTACCACACAGGCGAGGCACACAGTCTGACCTTAGTGCAGGTCACTGAGACCTTCCTAATGTGCGGCTCCTTGGGGCTCGCATACCTTGCTGGGGTCCCCTTATTCATGCACTCAAGAAACCCTACTTCAGGAACACTCCTTGGAGACTTACATGGGGACTCAAGGTCAATCCTAAATGGTGGGAAAAGATCATTATCCCTGGAGTGTAGGGAAAGCCAAGGCTACCCCATTCTGATGACCTGTGGGTGGTTCGGGCCTCTCAAGCTGGGGCACCTTGGGAAACACCTTCTGATGACTCAAGTCCCGTTCAAATGTACCTCACTGTTGCCATCAGCCTTAGAAGGGGGAGAGAGAGAGAGAGAGAGAGAGAGAGAGAGAGAGAGAGAGAGGCCAGCGGCAGAGCCTAACTTCCCAGGTTCCAGTCCCAGATCCTCACTTCTATGCTGTGTGGCCTCAGGAAAGTTACTCCATTTCTCTGGGCCTCTGGTTCCTTTCTGTGCACAGACCTTGCTGCTGTGAGGTGACGGAAGGATAAAAGCTGTGCATAAAAGTCTAGCACCATGCCTGCTCACAGCACTCAAGCACTGAGCTCAGGCTTGTTTGTTCCTTAGCTGATGACCAAGACAGAGCTGAGCAGAGGCAGGGAGGACAGTGGGCTTCACCCTGGCGACTCTGGCTGGGACCTGTCATTTGTTCCTCACTGTTATCGGTAGCGAGGAAGTTCAGAGGAAGTTCAGATAGGAAACTGGAGCAGGCAGGAGGACAGAATGGAACCAGCTGATGCCAGGTGGACCAAGTGGCTTCCCATGCTTGTGACAATGTGACACTCTGATTCAGGAGAGCAAGATGTCAGAGCTAGCTCTCTCTCTCTCTCTCTCTCTCTCTCTCTCTCTCTCTCTCTCTCTCTCTCCCTCCCTCCCTCCCTCTCTCTGTTGTATGTGTGTGTGTAAGCACTGACATGCCAGTACCTTACAAGACTAGAAGCTGTCCTTAGCTTTCCTGTCCCTTCTCTCAGTACAGCAGGCACAGATCCTTGCCCAACCTGCCATCTCCATGGAGATAAGGTAGGGGATGGACCATCAGCTGCAGGCGCATCTGAGGTATTGAGACAGCACTGGGACACAGGTCACACCACTCTCCCGCTCCCATTGCTGGCCTGAGTTCTCTCATGAGAATGTCCCACCCTTGGCACAGGGAAAGACTCAGGTGTGATGAGGAGGCAGGTAGCCAGAGACAACACCTCACAACTTCCATCTCCAGCACACAACAGCTTAAGTGCCAGCCCAGCATCCTGCCCTGCTGAGGATTCTAAGAGTCTCAGGAGACACTCTGTGCCCCTACTTCTTGGCAACAAAGGTTGGGCCAGTTCTCTGTACTAACAGCTTCTTCCGGGGGCCAAAGCATTTGCAGGTATACTGGATAAATTGAGGGGTGTGGGGAGTCAGAAATGGAGGGCGCAGCAGCTAAACCAATTTACAGCACAGACACCAGATGACCTGTGAATGCCCAGGCTGACCATCTCCTGATTCCCTCTGTGCCTCAGTTGCTGGGGTGGCGTGGGGACGTGCTCACTTGGGAACTTGGCTAGGACGGAGGTCAGACTCAGCTCTGACTCCTTTATTACCTTACCACACCATTGCCAGGCCCTTCTCCCTGACATCCGTCCAATGATGAGGGGACATGACTAACTCATCCTCGGAGGAGAGACGGCTAACTGCCTGGACGATCTAAATTTTGAAGACATCTTCTGCTCTCTTTACAAAGATCAGAAAGTTCATTCTAGTGACTGGGTTTTCTGATGCATTTGGCTTCTGCAAAGGACTGAGTGTCTGGTGACAAAGTATCATTTATAAGTCATTTTCTTTAACATACTGTGACCTTACAACACCACCGTCAGTGTCCTAAGGGCTGAGACATAAAATTAAAAGGTAGGAATTGTAACTTATGAAACTATTTCTTGTCCCAGCACCCACATACCACGTTCAACAAGTCTGCAGAGAAAATATGACATACAGTGACAACTGACTGCTAGGAAAATGTCACCAAACCAGATCTGCATTTTTTTTTTCACACAATAGGAAGTTTGAACCTGCCTTGCATTCTGGGACTGACTGAAACTTCAAGAATTTTTCAGTCTGTTCTTTGAAGGACTCGAGCCATCAAGTTTTTAGGAACTGAAAGCACCAACTTCAAGGCGTTCTGAATTAGCTCAATCGCAGCATGGAATATTCTAAACTGGAGCTGTCTGGAGGAAACTGCGGATGTATGGTGCCTGCCTCCAGGACCGTTCAAGAACACAGGGGTCTCCAGCGGCTGGGAGAAAGATGGAGCCACAGGAAAACCTTACTAGGTGAGTCCAGCCTGGGAGAGGCTTCCCCATAGCTTCAGCATCCCTGTGCCTCAGAAGGTGAAGGCATACACCACCCCTACCACCACTATGTTCCCCAGCGTTGCTATGATGGCAATCCACAGCAGGACGGCATCATTGGAGGAGCGAGGAGACTCCTCGGGCTGGCCATGGCCGTTGGACATCGAGTGGACGTTGCCAGGGGAGTTAAACAGGGAGTATTCGGTACTGAAGTCCTCATTGGGTGAGTCCATGAATGCTCCTCCCATCATGGGCAACTGCAAGGAGAAGAGACAGAATGAGCCACGACTGCCCAGCAGAGAGGACGGCCTCCTGGAGGGGACCAGCCCTGCAGGCCTGCAAGGAGGTGCAATTCACAGGATACTAATGTACATTTTAACTCGTAAAAGTGAATGTTTCATGCTGGCCATGACCAGAGGCTACAGCAGGACTACTCCCTATCACCGGGTGGAGGGCAGCTTGACCTTAATACATAAAAGGAACTCCGTTGTTTCATGCTGTGACTACATTGGATCTCAGGGCTACTTTGTAAAAGTCTGTAAGTCATAGAGTCCATAAGTGATTCCCAACCACCTACTGTAGCTGAGAGCACCTTCTGATAGGAGAGCCCTCCGGGGGAGTCTGTCCTGTGTGGTTTTACTCTTTTGTTGTATTGGAGATGAACACATACTAAGCAAGCACCTTTGCAACTGGGACTTGTTTTGTTTTGTTTTCAGATGATCCTACTAAGTTGACCCAATAGGTCATGAATTCACAGTTCTCCTACCTCTACCAGCTGGGATACCAGAGCTGGGCCATCACGTGTAACACGGCAACAGAGCCCAGCATGTAATAACTGAAAGAGGTCACTAGAGGGAGCTCAGTGCAGGCTGTTTCCTGATATCAGAGAAGGTTGCTGGTTATAAGGGAGAACCGGCTTTAGGAAAAATTTCTCAGCCATCCATTTTAACCAGTGTGCTTCTGGTATATCTGTTATATCACATTGACATGCTTAATAAAATTAATACCGTTAGCATATCGACACAAGGACATAACAGCAGCCTATAAGCAGGCATTCCTCAACATTGCCTAGTGGTTCTCACCCTTCCTAATGCTGTGACCCTTTAATACAGTTCCTCATGTTAAGGTGACCCCCAATCAGAAAATTATTCTCACTACTGTCATGAATTGTAATGTATCTGTGTTTTCCAATGATGACCTTAGTTGACCCCTGTGAAAGAGTTCTTTGACTCCCCCAAAGGGGTCACGACCCCCAGGTTGAGAACCACTTAGAACCTAGCATTACCTGACAGACCTGTCATGAGTTGAAACGGCTATAAGTAGAAATGTCTTGCTATGTCTGTCCTACCAAGTATCAGAGCTCCTCGCCACAGGTTAACTCCAGGGTTGTCTCCTCCAGGGCACAGCAGCTGTGTGCAGCCTACGGTGGCTGCCCAGCCTCTAGAGTCCTGCATAACCCAAGTCATTTAGGGAGAGACAAATGCGACATTCACAGGAGTGGTCCCAGCAAGTGTGCATCACTTTCATATGACAGTGACGTTAAGAAAAGAATCCTTAAGATGAACCATATGTACTGGGGTCTTCTATACAGATAGTAGCAATGAAAGCTGCAGGGTTTTACATCAGAGAGAGGGGTGGCATCTCATGTGTATATACATGCAATACACATAAACTACACATAATATATATGGATATATGGATATGTATGTATATATATTTATTGCATATGTATATTGCATATATTGTACATTGCATATACTGGACCTTAAGAAAACAAACAACCCAGTTAAAAGTGAGGTACAGAAAGAACTAAGCAGAGGCTTCTCGAAAGATGAAACTCAAACAGCTGAGAGACACTTCAAGAAACGTTCAACATCCTCACCCATGAGAGAAATTAAAATTAAAACTACTTCGAGACTTAATCTTTCCCCAGTCAAGAGTGTACTAGATCAATAAGACAAATAGGGGCACATGCCATCGAGGATGTGGAAAAGGGGACACCTATTCGTTGCTGGTGGGCATTTGCACTTGGCAGCCACTGAGGAAATCAGTGTTGGAGGCTCCTCAGGAAGCTGGGAATTGATTTATCTCAAGATCCAGCTACGTCACACAAAGGACTCTCTATTGTATTGCAGAGATCCGTGAGTGTGAGTGTGAGTGTCTCCCATGCGGAGGCCAGAGGTCACCTTGGGCATTGCTGCTCAGGCATCCTGCACCTTGTTTGTGTACACAGGGTCTTTCACTGGACTGGAGTCTGTAGGCTGGGCTAGCAGTAAGCCCTGGGATCTCTCTGTCGCTGCCCCCTGCCCCAGGACTGGGATTACAAGTGCAGGAAACTATGCCCAGAGTTTTGATGTGGGCCCTGAGGGTCAAACTCAGGACGCCATGCATACATAGCAAGCACTTTACTATATCTCAGTCCAAGTTTTTCCTTTAGGAACTGGAAAATACCAAAGATTGTCTCAAGATAGGTAAGCTCTTTACATGTCTTACCCTGAAATCTGCTGTGTGGCGGGAGGCAAGCCCTGCATAGGAAACTCAGATGACCTTCTACAGGGAAGGCCACACATGTGTTCTACAGAGAAGGCCACACACGGGTCACAACGTTATGCGCGGTGCACAGATCCACACACAAGTAAATGAATGTTTCAAGATGGATTGTTACCACACTGCCAGCCACATGCCCTGGCTGCCTCTGAATAAGGTGGAGCTGAGGAAAAGGGAGACTGAAGCCATAACGAGGGTGGGGCCAGCAGGACACAATATGCAAATCTCTTTTTACAACATAGAAGTATTCTAATTGAGCCCCTCCCCTGGCCCCCAAGTGACTAATTCTGGTCAGTGAGTGTCTGCTACTTATTGCTCTTGGTGAACACCATAAGATGAAGGATGACCCTGAATGGGTATGTGTCACGCTGTCATGGTTACAATCCTGGCTGCTTTCTGGACCAAGACACTCAGTGTGAGAGCTTGATATGAGACTCAGGCTGGCTGAACTGGCATGCAGGGGGTTGTGAATTCTGGGCAATGTCCATAGGAGTCTCAGAGGGTCCTTCCGTATCCCGCACCTCCATCCTCTGATGGGAGCTTCCCTAGGGTGCAGGGTACCTCCCACAAGGTAGAGGTTACACAAACCCCTCCAGGGCCTCACTGGCAAAAGGAACAGCAAATTCTTCCAGAAGGAAAAGTATGGCTTTTCAGGTGATGACAGCAGACACTGGCCTTCGCAGCAGGAACCTACCTGAGGAGTCTGTTGGGCTCCGCGGATGAGGGGTTTGCTCTGTCATCCTGGCTCTGCCAGACCCCTGTGGCAGGTCGTCTTCCCAGAGGCTAGCATGTCTTGTCTCTTCCCACCTTCCCACATCCTTGAGGCCCAGTTACAAATAGAATGTAACAGTCTTGGGATGTGGACTTTCAATGCACACGGAGACAGACATATTCTAACTGTCTTGGGCCTATGGTAGGCTCTGGTGCTCCCAGGAGGCTCTGGGCCAGGAGCTCTATGACAGCTTGCACAGGTGATGTCTAAGAAGCCCCGGGAAGATACTGAGAAGGCCAGAGTGAGCCTTCACTGGGCTGTGGGAGCCGTGTGGCAAGACTGTGAGGTAGGCCCTGCCAACACCCTCAGATGAGACATTGGTGCTCAGCTAACAATGAGAGTCAGAGCAAGAACATAGACCTCAAAGGGAAACCAAAGGGTAATCAGGGCCAGTGAGATGATTCTGTGGGTCAAGGCACCTGAGGGCCTCAATTGAATTCCCAGAGAACATGGTGGACAGAGAGAACCAACTCATACATGCATACATGTTGTCCTCTGGCCTCCAGAGGCATGCCACAGCATGCGTACATATGCTCTCCCCCAGAAAATATAATACTAAAAATTTAAAGAATAATTACATCTTGTAACGCAGACACTCCACTGGACACACTTAAAAGCTATTGTTTACCTGACATTCAGAGAGTCAGCTCCACATTTCTCTCTGCTCCCTGTGACAGACCTAAGCTTACAGACACTGAGAAACAGCGCCAAGGACCACGCCCTCAGCTGTGTCTCTTCAGAGCACACCATCTGGGGCCCAGCCTCTTGGGTGACCTAATTCACCAGAGAATTCCAGACAAGCATCCAGGCAGAGTAAATATTATACAGATAATTTCTCTCATCACTGAGTTCTCACACTCTCTATGGTCTAAACACAGAGGGTTGTGTGACTTGGTGACCTCCTCCACTTTTATCACTCAGCAAATGCTGAGGACCAACTCTGTACCAGGAGGGGCTGGAAAGGTATCACTAATGCTGCTGTGGGCTGGAGCCTGAGAATCCCTCAAAGACCTGTGTGTTACAGGCTCGCCCTCTAGCTTGACGCCATTGGATAACGATGGTTCTGGGAATGGCTCCACACATACTTTCACCAACACGGGGCCAATCAACAGAACATTAATTTTAACCATCTTTCTAACACCTGAGTGAACTGCTCTCATTATAGCATGTACACACACACACACACACACACACACATACACACATAGGCATACACATGCATGCATACACATCCTGCATGGGGTCATATGTCAGCAATGCCTTAAGAGCCCTTTCTCTCCCTGAGCCTCATGCTCAGGGATTTTCAAATGGTCAGAACTGATTCATAGGTTTGAAACATGAGCATGAGAAGAAAACTTTGCAAAATGCACACACAGTTCATGTGGGGTCTATGGCTGACCTAAGTGTCCCCTGTTCTCTGTCCCGGAGGTCTTGCATTCTGTAAGTGTGGTCTGGGATCTGTGTGCTTCTCCAGGTGTCCAGTGGCTCAGAAGGAGAGCTGGGTAGTGATAAGAATCGGGTCTCGAAAGACCAAGCTAGACTTGGGGAGTGCCCAAGTGTGGGGGCAATTCCCGTGTACCACGTAAATAGCCGGGTACAGTCTGTAGGTCCAACCCATCCAGGGTTGATGGTGGAGGAACAGGCTCTCCCAGAAAAGGTAACAGAAAGCAAGTGTGGTGGAAAATAAGCCTGCAGGCTCCTGGCTCCAGTTGCAGCAGGGTGGCATCTCAAGTGGTGGCTGGAGCCATGGGGGTAGGGAATGGGAGTGGGAAGCAGCTGAGCTCAGCACCAAGGACAGCCCCCATTCCTGGAGCAGGGCTCCTCCATCCATCAAGGACTACCTTGGCAGTGGGGTGGTGTCCCGCTCTGTTAACTACCTCCCCGCTGAACTCTGGAAGGTCCTGGAGAAATGCTAATGGTTGCAGATGTGGAGACTCCCCCAGAGATGGTAGGTGACCCCTCCCGTTGTTCTTCCACAGAGACTGTGGAAACAGTCTCCGCCTACCAGCACCAGCAAAAGCTGCCATTCTCGTTGCCTGGCACCCACGCTGCAGGCTGCATGTCAAACAAAGTAGTTCAATAAAAACACAAGGAACATCTACTCAGAGTTTGCTCCAGTTCAGGTGTTGACTGAAACCTTTATAACCTAAGAGTATTGGTTACCGACCAGCCATGAGATAGGGCTGACATCCTTGGTTTCCAGGTGGGGAAACTGAGGCACAGAGGGTAAGGAGGCTCGGGAGGTACAATGACTTCCCAAGCTTGCATGGCTCATAAGTAACTGACCAGGAACTAAACTCTAGGTGTTGCAACACACAAACAGCACCATCACCCTGGGGCCACGGTAAGCATCGGTCACCTGGGCGGCCACGGTCACCTCTGTGTCCTACCATCACAGGGATGGAGATGCTTCCTCCCTCAGAGGGGATCTCGGCGGGTGAGGAATTTAGAAGAGAGGCTGCAGTACCCAATGTGGCCAGTCGTGGCAGCATGGAGACCTGAGTTTCATCTGTCTTGAGCACACTCTTTGGTATCTGCGTCTGTTCTCTTTCTCTCTGAGCAGCACCTGACCCTGGAGCTGGGAGTGATTTTCACGGGATCCCATCAGAGCCTGGAGATCGTGGGCCTGGGTCCTAGCCAGACGAGCTGAGGTCCTAGCTTCTGCATGGGGTACTCTGCTGTCTTACCTTCCTGAACTCACTGTGCCAGGGATCTCCACTGACTTGGCTGTTTGCGCATCTGCCCCACCCCCTGCCCATGACCCTCTCCATACTCACAACCCTCCAGACCCTCTTCTGACTGTCTCAGGAGCTCAGACGGGCTGAGCAGGGTCTCCTAAGAGGAGCTACTCTGTACCTGGGCCCTGTATTGTGGTTTCACAACAGCCCAACAGAAGCTGTCATTCTGGGACTCAGAGAGGCACGGTCCCTCTCCTGAGAACGCAAACCTTGAGTAATTGATCAGAAATGGAATTGCAAATCTGCCCATTTCTAGCCTTCACCACCCATCTTGAGTCCACAGCTCTCTGTGCCAGAGCCCAACGCTAATATATCTCCACAGTGGACAAGCTATCAGTGACATCGCACATGCTTATATTATCTGCCTGCTACTATGATTAGACATGTACTTACATTGGGGGCATGTCTATCCTTTCCAGGGCTGGGAGCTCTTTAAAGACAGAAAGCCAGGAGTTAGATTTCTTCTTGAATCTCAGAGCATGTGAGGCTCAGCTGCTCACATGAAGCAGATGCTAAGAGTATACCACAATAAAAAAACGATGTCCAGCTGACAGCCATGAGCAGAACGATCCAGCCTGGTATGTAGACAGCTGCCTGCTCTACCACCCAGCCCCACCCAGGGGCCTGGGAAAAGAAGGGTATTTTTGGAAAACCTGAGAACATTGCAGAATTAAGAGTAAAAAGCAAATCGGCTCTTTTCAAGGCCGTTGCCATAGTAACTCTGCACACAGCAGAAAAAAAACAAAACCCCGCTGTCTCCACGGAGCCATCATCTTTGATTACTAATAGTGAAAGGAACACTAGCCCTGGGGCAGACATGTTGGATGTGGCTGGTCACCACCTGGCATCTGTCCTCTGTGGTGTAGCCCGTGGCCATGGTGAGAACTCGAGGCGCCATGGAAGCACCTGAGCTGCGGCTTGTCTTAGAAGATACTGGTTGAGAACATCAAGGGACAAGGGCCAAGTCTAGCTGGGACGTCCCCACCTCCTAGCCACGCCTGGCCTCCCATGAGCGGCTACAGTTGGTTCTTCTGAAGGTCAGCAAGTTTCTGGACAGTCTCCCAAAGCAAATGTAGGACAATGAAGGCTTTAAGGCTTTCTCTTGGGGCAGGGGAACAGCTAGCACAGGCTGCTAGGAACCAAACCTACTCTACCTTAGAGGCTCCAGAGCTCCTCTGGACTGCCTCAGTAGTAGCACTGACGGAACCAAATGTGTATCTCTTTCCCTAAACAGAACAGGGGGTCAGAGCCTCAGGGCCTCGAGGTGAAGGGTGGGAAATCTGACCAACTGTTCGTTCATTCATTCATTCAAAACTAAACTGAAATTTTGTTGAGCGTTTATTATATGCCAAGGACAGGTCAGAAGCCAGATGTATGAAGAGAGAAATACAGTCTTCTATCTTGAAGGAGGACAATAGGGGGGCGGTGTAGGAAGGGAAGACATGAAACAAGACAGAGACAGCCTACACCAGAGAGTGAGTACATCCTGGAGTGTGTGGTGGTGGTGGGCTGGGATAACGATGTAACCAGAGGTCGCCTTGTGGATCCAGTCCTTTGGTATTTTCATTCTCCCAGTTCTATGCAGCATGAACCACCATCCCACTTCAGATTCTATGCTGTGAGTCAAAGAAAAACATCTTCAAAATCCCAGTCTCCTCTACGAAGCGGTGTGGCTCCTGGGTGACAACTGTCACAGGAATTCCTGGATGAGCAGGAGACACATCGAAGCAGCTGGGCCTGGCGGATCCCATACCTGGCTCCCTTGTTATTTTTGTATGTCCAACTGGGTCAGAAGCCAGAGAGTCACCAGTCTCTGGTGGCATTCGGGAAGCGCCATCTGAGCCCTGACTGAGCCAAGGGAACAAGTCGTGGTGTCCTGAAAATGAGGATATGTGGGTGTATGTGAGGGTCAGATCCCTGTTGGCCGGTGGTCGCTCCACACAATGCCACCATCCGGTCCCTCAACAGAGAGGACTTTGTAAGAAATAACTTTCTAAGCCCATGCTGTCTGCGGCAGTGGAAGTCCTGGCAGTGAGCTTGCCTGGGGAAGACCATGCAGACAGGAACAAGGGAACTGGGACTTTGTCCCATAGTTGCAAAGTGATGCTACATTAGGGTTTCTCTGTTCTCCAGTCAAACAGATGGGTTTGTCCCCATTTTGCCTAGCTCCCAAATGTTTGGCAAGCCTCAGGTTAAATAATTTGTCTGTCTCGAGCTAGATAGAGGTCCTGTTTTTTACCCTGACAGCTACTCCTAGGGCCATCCAGGTAGGAGAGATGGCTGTCTTTGGCCCTGACTGTTTCAGGAACACATCGTGCACTCAGTAAAAGCTCACAGCATTGTATGGGCAACACCAAGCCTGCGTCATCCTGTAACACTGAATATTCTCCATGCTGGAGACAAAATCATGTTAGAAGCCAAACTGTATTATTCCTGAGAGTATTTAGAGCATCGAGGGTTACTGGAGCACAGAGCGCCCCCCAAAACGATGGCCTCGGCAGGTCATGAGTGAAGTCGCACACTACCCTGCAGGTGAAAAACCCAGGTCTGCTTCTAGCTGTCTAGGCCCAGAGGGCCTGTTGTGGTCACTGCCCTGGAATCGTGCGTGTATGGACAATGCAAGCAGCCTTCAGGGAGCTAGGCTGGTTTCCCTGGCTCAAATGGAAGCTGCCTGTCTTCAGCTTGAAAAGCTGGTGAGGGTTTGGGTAGAGACGCCTGTGGGCAGATGTGATGTCTGAGCCTTCGTGAATGGTTCACGAGAGACAGCCACAACCACACTCGTTAACCCAATGAAGGGTACAAGAGTCATTCAGTAATGGCTAGACCAAGAGGAGTCGAAGATCTCCCAAACACCTCTTGGTGCTGGAGCTCAGGGGGTAAAGCATTTTTAATGACATAACACATAAAAGCCACAATTGTATCAATGTGTGTGAGTGTGTGTGTGTGCGTGTGTGTGTGTATGTGAGTGTGTGTGAGTGTGTGTGAGTGTGTGTGTGAGTGTGTGCATGTGTGCGTGTGTGTGTGTGAGTGTGTGAGTGTGTGTATGCGCACGCATGTGTGTGTGAGTGTGTATGTGTGTGTGTGCGAGTGTGTGTGCGTGTGTGTGTGTGTATGTGTGAATGTATGCGTGTGTGTGTGTGTGTGTGTGTGTGTGTGTGTGTGTGTAGGGGAGGTCATATCAAGTGTCAGAGGGATTTGGAGTAACCTTGTAACTTCTGCCTTTTGGCAGAGTTTAGCAGGACTTCCCAGACACATTTGCAACAGGTCGACAAACAAAAGAACGTACAGGTGGAGAAGGCGCAGGTGCCAACGTGCTTGCGTCACAACCGTGAAAAACTGAGTTCCATTCCAGAAGCTGTGTGTAAAGAGTTGTGTGTGACCACAGTGCCTGTAACCCCAGCGCTCAGGAAGCTGAGCCAGGCAGGTGCCCGGGAAACTCAGGCCAGCCAGCTTGGCCCACTTAGGAACAGGCTAGCGAGAAGTCCCTCACACACGCCTGCTTCATTTCTGTCAGTGCGATAAAAGACCTTGGCCTGAAGCAACTGAGGGAGGAAACACTTGCCTTGCACTTGTGAGCATTGAGTCCAAATTCCCTGAACACTCATGCATGCCAAGTGGGAATGGCAACACACCTGTAATGCCACATCAGAAGGCGGAGACAAGGAGGAGATCCTCAGGTCAAGCTAGCTAGAGAGACTAGCCATATTGGTGAGGTCTGTCTGGTTTTGACGGAGAGCTCTTCCTCAGTGAATAAGGCGGAAGCGCAGTCAGGGGTATGTTTGTAGCCACGGGCCAAGTTTGAATTACTATGCAGACTCCGTGGACCACTCTGCAATCCCCAGGGGCCTTATGGATGTGGACATGATCCCCAGCTACCAGTTCCAGTGGCTAAGGGAGGTGCTTCGACTCCAAGCCAGAGGTCTGGCATCTCTCCTCAGCACCTGTGAAGTTACACAGGCAGGGTGAAGTCTCGGGTTCATCTCAGTTCTTGACATATTTGTGCTAAGGTTCAAAAACATCTACTGCACAAAACGCTGCAGGGAAGACCTGCCTGGACGGAGGCACACAGGAGGGATGACAGGGCTGCAGAGTAAGCCAGAGGCTAGGCACTCCGTGAGGCCAAATTTAACTCCACAGCTCACATTAATGAGGGTATCAGGGCAAGATCCAAAGAAGTGATGGATTTTCTGAGACAATCATGCTCTAAGAAAACGGCTTTAAACGAACACCTGGGGAATCAGCTCAGCGCTGGAATATAGGTCCTGCAGTCGTGTGGGGCCCTGGGGTCAATTCCAATGTTAATTCATAAAGCCATAAAAGGAGGTGACATAGAGAGAGGATACAAAATGACTGCTCAAGGATCATACAGCCCTGTGGAGCTGGTCATTTTTCATCCTCTGTGTGTGTGTGTGTGTGTATGTGTATGTGTGTGTGTTGTGTGCATGTGCGTGTGTTGTGTGCATGTGCGTGTGTTGTGTGCATGTGCGTGTGTTGTGTGCATGTGCGTGTGTATGTGTGTGCATATGTCTGTGTGTGTGTTGTGTGTGTGTGTGTCACACATGTGCATGCATGCCAGAGCTGGAGAGCAGAGCCCCGAGCATGCTGGGCAAGGCTGTGTGCTTTCACACACTGCCTCTCACTTGCTTGCTTCTCTTGTCCAGCTGGGTGCTGGGTGCTAATGTCCCTTCTGAACAGAGAAACTGAGGAGTGACTGAGGCAGAAGCAGGTCTGGGACTTGAACCTGTTTCCTATCTCAGGCACTCTCGCAGGCTTTAGGAGAGAGGCTGGCCCAAGTAGATGATAAGTAGACTTGCTGTCTCGTGTGACAGGCAGCGGGAAAGGGAAGAAGACCGCTGGCTGAAGGCAAGAAGGTCACGGTGAATCAGCCAAGTTTCCCGACACTAACGGGTGTCAGACTGCTATGTTTAGGCTGCAGAATCCCGAGGCTTCTGGTAACTGACCACAGATCCCATCCCCACACTGTGAGGCTAAGCACGCCAGGGCTTGGAGCGACTCAGTGGCTTCCTGTCAGCACAGCGGAAGGAAGATCATGGCTGCCTGCCTCCAGCTGAAGTCACAGCTTTGCTAGATAGTGAGCCCCCATTACTGGATGTGCAGACACAGTGGGCTACTCGCCCTTGATGATATAACACCTGATCGTGCGTGGGAGACCTGCCCAGAACTCTCTGATGATGAAAAGGCTTGGTAGAATTCACACCTCTGTATTCGTGGTACATTCCACCCAGGCCTGGTGTTTGCTCACTGACCTGAGGGTCTCACAGAGAGAGGCCTTTGTCTGTGGGGGGTGTGGCTCGGGTCACCTGTCATCAGACACACTATTTCTTCACACTTCCTCCTCATGACTGTCGGGGACCAGTGGGGGTGAGCTGTGTGGCCTGGCTAGGGTGCTCCCACAGCTGTGCTCCCTAACGTTGGGTGGCAAGTGACCTGAGAGAGTCAGCGACATTCTGCTTTCCCTGTGAAGCCTCCTATGGCTGTTGGAGCTTGTCTGGAATTGGGTATCCTAGGGCTCTGAGGGGAGGTGACATGGAGGGCTGCAGGGGAAGAGGAGCTTGTATCACACCATGCTGACAGCCCCGAGGCATCAGCTTCCGGGGACCAATGATGAGCCCGTATCCTGCCACCCCCTCCTGCTTTCCTGACATCTTTCTACAAGCTGCTGGACTACAGGGCTGAGTGGATAGTGTTCATCCTTGGCCACATCTCATAGAAGGTAACTGTAGTGGTTTGTATATGCATGGCCCAGGGAGTGGCACTATTTGGAGGTGTGGCTTTGTTGAGATAGGTGTGTCACTGTGGGCATTGGCTTTCAGACCCTACTCCTAGCTGCCTGAAAGCTAGTCTTCCACTGCAACTAGGCTATATCAATAGGCTCTCATAGGCTCTCTTCATGGTGCCAGGCCTCAAATCCTTTGCATGACCCCTTCAGTCCTGGGTCATCAACTGCAACTGAGGCGGCACCTTCACCAATGGCCTTCCCTGGCCTCTCACAGAGCCAAGCCTCAGCTGCTCTTCAGGACCCCTTCATGCCTTCAAAACCAGTACCACCTGGGTCACTCTTACACATTACCAAGTACAGCTGCAGCACGAGGTACACCCTTGGCTATCTCTGGAACACAGCTTCTTTGTGCTCTCAGAAAACACTTACCAGAAGATGTCACCTCAGTGATGCTGGTCTCTTCTTAATGGCCACTAATTTCTTAGCTCCAGCTAACCAGTATCAATAGTCCCAGCAATGGTTTCACTTTAGTAGTTCTGGTATCTTGTTAATCACAGCTGATTTTTTAGCCCCAGCTAACCCAAACCACAGAATCTTCACAGTCAAAACAGCAATGGCCCTGATAAGAGTCTTTAATCTTCCCTCTGAAATTTCACAAGCCAGGCCTCCATCCTTTGCACTGTTCTCAACATGATCTTCCAAGCTCCTACACAACGTCCCACAGAGCTCTTAACATCCCAATGGCTCAAAGTTCCAAAGTCCTTCCATAGTCCTCTCAAAAACATGGTAAGGCTGTCATAGGAATACCCTGCTATGCTGGTACCAATTTCTGTCTTAATTAGGGCTTTATTACTGTGAACAGGCACCATGACCAAGGCAAGTCTTATAAAGGACAACATTTAATTGGGGCTGGCTTACAGGTTCAGAGGTTCAGTCCATTATCTCAAGGTGGGAGCATGGCAGTATCCAGGCATGGTGCAGGAGGAGCTGAGAGTTCTACATCTTCATCTGAAGGCTGCTAGCAGAATACTGGCTTTCAGGCAGCTAGGATGAGGGTCTTAAAGCCCACGCCCACAGTGGCACACCTACTCCATCCAACAAGGCCATACCTCCAAATAGTGCCACTCCCTGGGCCAAGCATATACAAACCACCACAGTAATCAAATCTCAGGGCACGAAGTCACCAGAGAGTGTCCTTCAGGGTGTTTGTCCAAGTGCCTAGAAGAGTTTGGAGCCCATACTGGACAAATGCCAGACATTTGTGGAATTAACGAGGTAGGTGGGCATGCACCAACTCAGCTCCTGCCTTTCCTTCTCTCTGGTGAAGAACGAGCAGACACAGGAACTCACTCAGGGGCATGGCAGTATTCTAGGGCAGCAGAGCTAACCTCCCAGAGGCCTCCCAAAGCCCCGGTGGTCTCTGCAGGAGGCAGAGCACCCCCCCTTCCCTGGCACCATCCTGGTTTCAGAACTGTAAGTCTCCAGTCCCGAGTGAGCCGTGATAGTTGGTCAGGCCGCCCTTGAGTGACCATCCTGACAGAATTGTGGAGGTTCTTTCGGAGGGTGGGATTTGAGGGACAGAGGGGGACACTTTGTGCCAGCAGAAAGTACTAGCCTTCCAGGCCCTTGAGGACACAGCCTGCTCCCAAGCACTCTGCGTTCATTGACCTCTATGCCTGATCTGATTTCATTCATTAAATATATACCGGGTCTGGCCCTGGGCTGGGGCACAGCGAGATTGGTGTATGTGAAATGAAGGTCTTTGCAGTCAGGGAGCATCGGGAGCTTCTGGACTGAAGGCTGACCAGAGCTGTGCAGGAGAGAGGAAGGCTGTGTGGAAGGAAGGACATGGCCTCCTCTTTTCCAGGGTTGATGCCAGTCCATCTGAGCCTTGATTACTCCCCCTTTCTGTCCACCCACACAGAGTCTGGGGTAGAAGAGGACTGTGACAGAAACGTATGTGACAGATACATGGTGGCACATGCATCTGAGCCCCGGATACCTCTCCAGCACTCTGCAATCGATTAGCTGAACTCCTGGTCCCTGTCTTTGGCAATAGCTTAGCTCTTCTCCCGCTTGTCTTTGTGACTTTGGGCATGCTCACTGGATTGCCCTTGAGGGGAGGTGGCCTGACCCTGAGCCACCTGTGCTATCTGTCCCTGCTTCTTCCACCTGAGGGCCTGGTTCCTGCCTCCCTGATGATGTTCTTCATGTCTCTTGTGCTCCAAGATGGGAGGAAGCAACAGCAAAGGGGATGAGGCCTAAGATGCTGCTCCAGGCTCTGCGACACTCTCAGATGCCCATCTGCATTGCTCAGTGCTCTCCAGGCTGACACAGCAGGGCCAGATGAACTTCTGCAGGAGGGGAAATTAAGGGCAGGAAGTCAGAGGAGGAGGCAGCAGCAGCTAATGCTGTGGCTGGCAGGGCGAACAGTAGAATGTGGGGGACAGTAGAGCCCATTAGTCACCTCTCAGGCCTCCCTTGGCACAGAAGCCTGGTCTTAATGCATTTCTAATGGGTTTCCAGAGCTGCATGTTGAGGCTACAGATGGGGGCTCCTCTTGGGACCCGCAAGGGCTGGCTGAGTGGGAGGCAGCCATGCTGAGCCAGGCTCAGTCTGCAGCATCTACTCCTTCCCTTGGCTTCTTTCCAAGGGGCTTCCCACGGTCCTGATGTCGGGGACAGAAGCCTAAAGAAACCCAGGTTTAGCCAGATGGGGTGGTGGTTACTTATAATCTCAGTGTTTGGAAGGTGGAGGCAGGAGGATCTCAAATTCTAGGACAGCCTGCCCCCCCCAAACCTGAAAACAACCCCCCTCCAAAGGCAGCTGCAGCCCCACCCCCATCACTGAGATTTACCCCTACTGGCTTCCTGTTATAGCCTCAACATCTGGATCAGACAGCCTCTTCTGGATTATCTCGTCACAGGACACACACACAGAAGGGCCCATGTGGCCAAGGTAGGCAGTGTGCACATGGCTCTACTTCTCCAACTTGGATGTCAGACCCTTGCATCCAATGTAATCATCTGAGCTTTGTAAGTTGTATGGCTTCCAGAAATAGCAGCTCATGTCCAGGGTTTCAGGGTGGATCCGGCGTACATTTCTTTACCAAAATGGGAGAAAATTTCTTTACCACAATGGGGTTGGAAATACAGATGCTGAAGAACACAGGGTTAAGAAATTCTGCTTCTAGCACAGATGGAGTCACTGGGACCAAATTCACTTACTCAACTGGAAAGAACAAGGTCAGTTCTATGAAAACAGTTTTCAGAACTTGGCTGTCGAGCGAGTAAGGTTTGAGTAGACAGCGGCTCAGGAGCCCCAGAGGCCTGCAGAAGCCGTTCACGATCCCCACAGTCTGTGGCTGTTGAGTCATGTGTGAGCACACATCGCTGAGACAGAGGCAACCAGAGAGCAGCGGACAGTGCCTGGTCCACTCCCACTTCCTCCCACAGCCCCATGGTGGATCTCAACTCACAGGGCAGTGTGGAGAATGGGCTGCCCTTGCTAACTGCAACAGTTACTGTCAGACTAAATATGGTGCTCGTAATGTCTAGTGGACCTTAGAGCGATCCCTGGAGAGTCCAAGCTGTTCCCAACTGAGTGGTCTTCATCCAGAATAAAGATAAAGAATATTTAGGGAATATAGTGATTCTTATTGTGTGACTGAGGTGAAATTCACAATGCTCATCCAGAGGAAGTGGTGCACACCTTTAATTCCAACACTAGAGGAGGCAAAGGCAGGTGAGTCTCAGAATTCAAGGCTAGCCTTGTCTATTGAGAGAGTTCCAGGACATCTAGGAACACACACACACACTGTCTTAAAAAGAGAAAGGAAAGGAGAAAAAGGAGGAGGAGGAGGAAGAAGAGGAATAGGAGGATGAGAAGGAGAAGAAGAAGAAGAAAAAGAAAAAGAAGAAAAAGAAGAGGAAGAAGAAATAATAATAATACACAGTGCTTGGCATCTGACCAAGAAAGACTAGACACAAAGAGATGTAACCCAAACTAAGAAGTGAGGGGGTCGGCCACTCAAACACAGCCTAGCCTAACGAAACCCAAGAATTCAGTGTGAGAGCGCATCTAAAACAGGTGTTACATCTGTGTCTCACCTATTTTAAGAGGCTCAAATAAGCGCCAAAGGTGTTAAGAAAATACAAGGTATTTTTAAAAGACACAAATTACATGTCTGGAGACAATGCTCACCGAGATACCTCACAGTCTCTGAGATAACAATACTCTGGACTTGCCATTAGTTTAGAGATTGCAGAATAAAATGGTATTAGTCCTGAAGAGGTATCAATAACAGCTACTTGAAACAAGAGAAAAAGAACAGCACAGATGGGCTATGGGAAAATTTGAGGCGGTCTAATATAGGGATAAAGAGTTTCTAAAGCAGAAAGTCCCGAGAAGGGAGCAGAAAAAAATGCACAAAGAATTGATGTCAGAAAGGTTTCCAAATGTGATGAAACTATAATCCACACTAGCATTTTTTAGATTTATTTTATTTTTGATGATGTGTACATTTATGTTGGGCTGGGATATATACATATGATTGTAGTACCCACAGAGGCCAGGAGAGAGCATCTGACCTGGACTTAGAAGTGGCCAGATGTGTGCACTAGGAACCAAACTGTGATCCTTCGAAGAGCAACACACTCGCTTAACTGCTGAGCCACCTCTCCAGCTCCCTGCACACACACGTTTTGAAATTCCAAGCGCCAGAAACATGAGAAGAACTGCACAGAGGTACATCTTTACCAAATTGCTCAAACCCAGAGAAAAGGATAAAAATCTTAAAAGCAGCCAGAGGGGGAAAGACACACTATACTTAGAGGAACAGAACATAGACATCAGAAGATTTTCCCAGGAAACAACAGAAGCTAGAAGGTGAAGCCATATTCTTAACTAAACCACCAACTTAGAATGCCCAGACATACAAAAGCAGAAAGAATTCATCCGGCAATTCAGTTGCATTAGACATGCAAAGCCCTTCCAGGCAGAAAGAAAACGATGTTTCAAAGAAATGAGGCTCTACACAAAAGAAAGAAAAGACAGCAGTAGTAATTAGCACATGGAAAAAATATATAAGATTCCCCTTATTATTTAAATAAATTGAAGATGACTTTTAACAAAGATAGTAATAATGTTGGTATATATTTATTATATAATAATTATAGTATTAATGTAATATAATAATTATAGTTTATAACTTACATACAAGTAAATGTGTAACCACCACAGTACAAAAACTGGAAGAGGAGAAATAGGAGCATGCTACTATAGACATTTATTATGCAGACAGATAGGCTGTGAGCTAAAGAACTTTAATGAATATCCTATGTAACTAGTAAAATATAAAAACCAAAGATTTGTGTTTAAGGAGATAACAGGAAAATAAGAATTTCTCATCTCAAAAGAAGGCAGAAAGGAACAAAGAGCAATTGGAAAAAATAGGAAACAGTGTAATAGATAGTATACTTAAGCCTCACCATATCAACAAATACATTAAATGTAAATGGTTTAAATACTTCAATTAAAGGGCAGAGAACTTAGCCCCCACCAACCGCAAACATTTTCTTATAGCAGCTTCATTTATCAACAATATAACCTGCTGTTAACTAAGACAGATAAGCAAATGGTTCATTCGAGATGACTGTCAGTGATAAAAAGAATGAACTACCAAGCCATGCAGAGACAGGGCAGAGTTAAGCAAACTATGGAGAAGCAAACAGATGACTGAGATCCTTTGCCAGGAGCCGAGAATGGGAGAGAAGAGACAGAACACTGAGATATTTTAGGGCAGTGCAAATGCTCTGCAAGATACACCTCATCATACATGTGTCCAAACAAACTGAATGTCCACGTCAAGAGTACTGTGAACTGTGTGCTTTGGCTAAAGGTGAGATGTCAACACAAATTCTCCACTGTGTCCTTAGGCCCCTGTAGTGACAGATGCTGATGATGGGAAAGGCTCTGAATGACAGACAGAAGGCTTCTGGGAAATCATTACATTCCCCTCTCAACTTTTCTATGAACCTTTAAGTTCTCAGAACTAACTACCAACCACCAAGCACCAAGCACTGATCATTATCACCACCACCAACCACGACCACAAGGACGACCATCACCAACTACCAACTATGACCACCACCACAACCATGACCACTATCACCAACCACAATCACCAACCACCAACCATGACCACCACCACCACCACCACCAATCACCAACTACAACCACCAACCATGATCACCACCATTACCAACACCACCAACCACAACCATAAGGACGACCACCACCAACTACCAACTACGACCGCCACCACAACCATGACCACCATCACCAACCACAATCACCAACCACCAACCACCAACCACCAACCACCACCAACCACCACCACCCAAACTTTTAAAAAATAGGTAACAGAAGTACAGATACCCATACTTGCATCCTGCACACACCATGGGCAGGTGGCCTTACCTCTGTTTCCTGATTAGTACAGTGCATCTTTATAGAACCCATCCTTTGTAAAGATCTGGTGGGATTCCCTGTAGGGTTGGGCACTGAGCCCTGTACCATGTAAGTGTGAGATAAATAGTGGCCATGATAGGAGCGGACAGGACATCTCAGGGAGACAGAATGGTCAGAGAAGGTACAATTATGGGTCCCCAACTCTCGGGGCAGAAGCAGCTAGGGTGTGGCTCAATAGCAAGGCAGAGCACACAGAAGTTGAAACATAAGCAATACCTGCTTGGAGACGCATGCGCCCATACCTGTCACACGAAATCCTAGGTTTTAAAATACTACTTAGAAATTTGACCCAGAAAAGTGTGTGTGATTTAGATGCCTTTGTTAACTGTTCATTATGCTTCTGAAGAGATGGCACAGCTCCCTCTGAGGCAGGTCTGATGAGTACACTCGATACTTACTAGGTCTTTTCAGTGAGATTTGAAGGAGACGGGCCCTCTGGCTAGAAGCATCCGAGATAACAGACAATTTATGCTTTAATGATGAAGCTTGATTTAAGAAGCTATGGGCTTTGGGGAACACAAAGTTTCTTGCACCCACAGAGCACCGGGGAACCAGGGATGTTAAACACTCAGAGGCCTCTCCTCAAGAACGGAATCATCTCTTTTCCGCCCAGAAGGCCGGGGGTGGATTTCGTTAAGAACCTGGTAATCTTTTGCTGTCGAGGCACACCTCACCCAAATCCTGTAAGATGCTTACTCCAGACTCTTCCAGCCTAGACCTTCATCTTTAGCTCCCAGTTAATGGAACCCATCTTTAGGGGAAAGGTCGCATGCATTTTATGGCCTGCTGATCACTACATTATCTTGGTCATAGACCACACTAGATTCTAGGTTTTTTAGCTATAGAACCCACCCTCAGGGTCACATGTAGTTTGCCAAGGAGTTTCTATGTGGTCACACCTTAAGTTTTGTTGTGCACCTAGAGTGGGAATGGTCACTGCCTAGAGACTTCCCCAGATTAAACTGTTTTAAATATGCTGAAAGTCACCTGGCATTGGACAGTCACCTGCCATCGGACAGTCACCTGCCATCAGACAGTCACCTGGCATTGGACAGTCACCTGCCATCGGACAGTCACCTGCTATCAGACAGTCACCTGCCATCGGACAGTTACCTGGCATTGGACAGTTACCTGGCATTGGACAGTCACCTGGCATTGGACAGTCACCTGGCATTGGACAGTCACCTGCCATCAGACAGTCACCTGGCATTGGACAGTCACCTGCCATCGGACAATCACCTGCCATCAGACAGTCACCTGGCATTGGACAGTCATCTGCCATCAGACAGTCACCTGCCATCAGATAATCACCTGGCATTGGACAGTCACCTGGCATTGGACAGTCACCTGGCATTGGACAGTCACCTGGCATTGGACAGTCACCTGGCATTGGACAGTTACCTGGCATTGGACAGTCACTTGCTATCGGACAGTCACCTGGCATTGGACAGTCACCTGCCATTGGACTCCCTGACGTCTGATCCAGGTTGACGAAGTCTGCTGATTTCTCACAGACCTGTTGGAATGATCCCATAGTCTCTCTGTACAATACAAAGGAGACCTACTCACGAGACAGCAGAGCCATGTGTTCAACAGGACTCTCGTGCCGCTCCCTCTGTGTGAACAACGAAGAGCACATTTACCTCCTCTCGTCTCCTAAGGCCCCAGAGGAGAGACAAGGCAAAGGGGACAGACAGGAAACATCCCAGCAGTGATTAGATCCTGGACAGGCTCAGGATTAGGGCCCTGTTAAGATGCTTTCCCATCTGCCAAAGCCACGATTCTAAGGGGTGGGCTGAGGGAAGGCGAGGGGGTAGTGTCTCAGCTCCCCGGAAACAGAAAACCTTCTCAGATTCCTTTGCCTTGATATTCAGTCACATGAACTGTCAGATCTGCAATGGCCAAATCTTTGCTGGTGCACACAGCTCACCTAGCATAACCTCCACCTAGTTCAGAGAAATTATTTTCTGTCCTAGGCTTGGCGGGATACAAGGCTTGGTGGGATACAAGGCATCGCCAGGCTCTGCGCAGGGTAGTGAAAATCTGCTGGAGCCCCAGGATAATGCAGCCCCATTCCTGTTCTATATAGTTCAGTGTAGTCCCCAATCTCCAAGGACACCATCATCCATCCCTTGCCATCTTCCTAGACAGGCAGGCAGACTCACTTGGAACCCTGGGGCTGGTCCTTCACCCCCCCCCCCACATCTACATTGCCCCAGGGTTTTCCCAATCAGGAGGCCTGAAGCCTCCACCTGGGACCCTTGGATTCTCACGTTAGGAGAGCCAGTAACCCACAGGGCACAGGCAGACTCTGAGAACTCTATGCTGGAAGGAGGTACAAACACTAAAAACAAATTCTGTAGAGTGGAACAGCATAGAAAGAGTGTGGTCATGTGGCGGTAGTGGTGGTGGGGTGACAGAAATACCTGTGAAGAAGTCATGGATGTTTAGATGTCAGGCCACCGAGGCCACTGCGGCAGATACCTAGAGAAGTCCTTCTTGATTCTTGTCCCACAAAACTGTGAGCAGTTTAGATGTCTCCTTTAGATCTCTTAGCAACCTCAATTATCAACAGGATCTAAGCAGCCCATGCTGAGGCCGGTCAGGTTGCTACCGATTTCTAATTCATCATTAGCATTTAAAAATCCAATCTGGAGGCTGCAGAGTTGGCTCAGTAGGTAAGGGACTTGCACAGAAAGCTTGAGGACCCGAGTTGGAGACCCCAAACCCACATAAAGAGCCAGGCACAGTGACACCTGCTAGCAACCCCGGGGCTGGGAGGCAGAGACAGAAGGATCCCAGGCTCACAAACCACACAGTCCTTCTAGTGAATGGCTGGGGCTAGGGCCAGGGAAAGACCTTGTACAAACAGTTTAGGAAGAAATCAGTAAGGGAAAACATGCATCAATGACTTCTGCCTCCACATTTATAATTTACACATGTAAACACACATGCGTGTGTGCATGCACACACACAGAAGCACACACACACTCACACACATACACACATGCACACACACGCACACACACGCACACACACAGACATACAAACACACACATATATACATGCACGCATGTGCATGCACACATACATACACACATGCACACACATAACCCCGAGTGCTCACACACATACAAACACACATACACACACACGCACCCACACACAGAGCACACAAACATGCCCATTTCTACTTTCTCTAAAATACAGCAGAACCACTGCCGCAGCCTGCATGCGTGCCTGGCACAAATGAGAACTGTAACACGGGGACTAGCATCTGTCACACCTCCAGAGCAGTCCCCTACACTCCAGGGCACCCCTCATCACCCTGCTCCTCTCCATGAAGCCACCCAGCTGGCCTCAGGCTCCTTGGCCCCATCCTCTAATGCTTTATCACCTGGCCCTCCACTCCAGCCCAAGGAATGGCTTGAAGAAATCCCTACTGTTAAGTGCTTACTGTGTCAAGGCGATGCTGGCCAGCACATGCTGGCTCCATTGCCCATTGTCCTTTCTCCTGTGTGCATGACAGCTACAGAACCTCCAAGCTAAGCTCTATCAGAGGTGGCCCTGGTGGCCTCTCAGGGGTCCTACGCCATGCCTGGTCCTGTCTCACAATCCACTGTGGGCTTGGCACACAGTAAATCCCAAACCATTTCAAAATCCCCATTTCAAAGTTGAAGAACCTGAGACTTGGAGGAGAATCTGCTCACTAAGGTGTGTGTGTGTGGGGGGGGGTCTTCAGATCCTATTGTCAGTGGAACTGTGTGTTCCCTCAAGACCTCTGGAGAAGAATCTGCTCACTAAGGGGTGTGTGTGTGTGTGTGTGTGTGTGTGTCTTCAGATCCTATTGTCAGTGGAACTGTGTGTCCCCTCAAGACCTCTGGAGGAGAATCTGCTCACTAAGGTGTGTGTGTGTGGGTCTTCAGATCCTATTGTCAGTGGAACTGTGTGTCCCCCTTAAGACCTCTGGCCTAAGAGCTGAAGGAGTAGAAATTCTAGTGTTTTAGCAGGTTTCTCTGCTCCTTTGTACCTCTAAGAACTGGCTTAAACATGGGCAGAAACACAATATATTATGTATCTGAGAAAATGGGGGATTCCCTGAGGCTAATTCTAGGAGGGTTCATTGCATCCCCACTTCTTAGTCCTCTCTGGAGGAGGGATGAAACTATGAGATAGCCTTGGACCAGCAGAGGGGGCTCCACTCTCCAGCTTGTAGAGGAGGTGGCTTCCCTGTTTCCTCACAGCCTGAATGATGGCAAGAGCAGGGTCACCTGCTGGACTGCAGGTGGCAGGCACAATCTACAGGAGGGAGGCGGCGCTCATGTTCAGAGCCTATTCTTATTTTAAATATTTTAACCTGTGACATCCGTGCTGCATTTGGGACCTTCTGGGACCACATGTCTTTTTATGACCTAAGACTGGCCAAAGAGCCAGGAACCTGCTTCAACCAAAGGCAGGAAGGGGCCTGTGCTGGCTGAGTGTGTTCCAGGCCTCACATCAACAATCTCATTGTGGGGGACTGTGGTGGGAAAGGTGTGGCCCAGGCTGCTGTCCAGGGGCTATCTTAAGCCTTTGAGGCCTAGCCACTCCTATGGCCTTTCTCAGCCACCTACAAAGCATGACAGACACACCTCTGTACGGGGGTAACATATCCCTGTCCCACAGCTCATGGGGTGTCATCTTAACATTTATTTTTGCAGCTCCAAATCCTTCCAAAAGCTTACATGCTCTGTCTGAATCATGGTACGCTGCAGACAGGAATCCTATTTAGCATTAGCTGTACTTGAAGGCAGGAAGCCCAAGTCTGGAGTCAGGTGGGTCTGGTTTCATTCCCTATCAGTGAACACACTCCTGGCCCCACCCATTCCTCCACCCTCCATCCACTCTCCCAGGCAGGCAGGGTGGGGTAGTG